>NC_142800.1:67787680-68005180 GCF_049724085.1 Artemia sp. Qi Xiang Cuo
GTACATACAAAACATCTTGATTACGGTACCAAAAATGCTCGATTGATCCGCAAATAGCTCAGCGACTATTTCTCAATAAATCCGCATTCACTTAGACTGAAGAAGAAGATATTGAAACAAAGCATATTTGTATTGAAATAAAAGCAACTGTTCGTCTTTTTTAAACGACAGAAAGCGATAACAATATTCAGCCACTTTCCTTTTTTTTATTTCTCAGTAATTTTCAGAAACCGTGTTAGAAGCACAGGTGAAAAAGAGAGGGGTGATTTCACAGAACTTATTAAGGGGAGAATTCCGATTTCACTGCTACTGCCTTGGCAACAATAGCCAACTTCGAGCATCGATTTATCGAAAGTTTATCTTGCTTTTCAGGTAACCCGCATTTTTTTTCGAATGATACTGTATTTTCTATGGGAGTTTTTTCATCTTTCGATCAGTTTTGTTATCAATCTCTTTTGTGGTAGATATATTAATAGAATTTGCTGTTACTGGGAAAACGTTATACAGCTGCCATTTTTTCCTTGATGGGCTTTCGGTAGAAAAAATATATTACCACCATATCTCTCTTCAAAGGATGTTTTTTTCGGAATGATTTATCATGGATAGTTCTGTGCAATTTTCGAATTTCTACAATTATTAAGCGTGGTAAACAAAAAAAGAAATGAACAAGCATCGCAAAGGATAAAAAATATATCTACAAAAAAAAACAACAAAGAGAAAAATCTCAGTGAAAAAAAAAGAAGCAAACGAGACTGCGGCCGGTGGAGAGAAAAGAAAAATGTAAAACAACGTGGATATTTTGCCTGTATCCAAACAAGGCGTCTTCAGCACGAGAGAAACACAAGAGGAAAAAAAAACAAACAAACAAGTTAAAACTAAAAAAAACAATAAAAAACCACCATAAAAAAATATACATATATATACATATATATATATATATATATATATATATATATATATATATATATATATATATATATATATATATATATATATATATATATATATATATATATATATATATATATATATATATATATATATATATATATATATATATAATTGGCGCAAACTGATCCACGTAGGGAAAAGATGCTATTATATAGTTACTTCAGTGAGTACACCATAGTAACAGAGCAAAAATAAAAAAAAAAACTGGAAAGAACTAGGATTATTCTATTATAATATAATCATTTTATTGGCTTTTATTGAAACAAATTGTTTTGGTCTAGCAATTAAAATAGTCCCCTGGTGATTATTTAAAATCTAAACTCCCTTATTGACTGTTGATTCACTCTTTAGAAAATTATCATAAATTGGGTCAATATTTAAATCAGCTGTTTCCCTATTTATCGAAAGGTAAGCAAATATATGTTTTTTAATTTCTATGGCTTTCCCTCGCCCATTGTTTGTAGCCATAGAAATATAAAAAACAACATATATTTGCTAACCTTTATTAATATATATTTGTATTTATTTATTAACATATATTTATTAACATATATTACATATATTAACATATATTTGCTAACCTCCAAAAAATAATAAGACTCCAGGTATGGGCGTAGGCAGCATATTGTCTAGGGGGGGCAGTCGATAGTGTCATTGAGTTTTATCAACTGCTTTTTCCAAACCATCTGCTTTTTCAGCCATATCTAATGTAAATTTGAAGGTCTAGGGGGGGGGGGGGCGATGGCCCCCCCCCCGCCCCCTCCCTACGCCCATGACTCCAGGTGCTAATAGGGTGGTAAATGAGTTTCTTAAATATGGTGGCTCTGAGGTTAGAAATACGTTACTGAAGATTATGAATATGATTTTTGAAAAAGGGGAAGTACCTAACGATTTTAGGAAAACCTTAATTAAGCCCCTTTATAAGAAAGGTGATAAAAGTGAGTGTGGTAATTATCGATGTATTAGTCTGGTCTCTATAGGCAGTAAATTACTTAGTAATATGATACTTTTTAGACTGAGAGATGCCGTAGACAAAGTTTTAAGAGAAGAACAGTGCGGTTTTAGAAAAGGTAGAGGATGTGTCTACCAAATTTTCACTCTTAGGCTAATAATTGAGAAGTGGCTGAGTTTTCGAGCACCTTTAGTCCTCAGTTTTATAGATTATGAGCAAGCGCTTGATTCTGTTGAATGAAGAGCTTTAGTAGAGGTTTTATCCTTGTATGGTATACCAGACAAATACATTAAAGCGATTAGTGCTACATAAAAGAATAAGACTGCTGCGGTTAAGGTAGGAAATGAGGTTAGCAGCTGGTTTTGTATTAAATCAGGAGTTAAGCAGGGTTGTGTTCTATCCCCCTTTATATGGATTATTTTTACGGACTTTGCCTTAAAGAGTACAGGAAAGGCAATGGGAGACCACGGAATCAAATGGGGAGGAAAAAGTCTCCTGCACTTAGATTATGCTGATGATTTAAGCATCGTAGATGAAAGTGTGAGCAAAATGATTGAAGTTTTAGAGGTTTGGCGAGTTCAGGGTGCCAGAATAGGTTTGAAAATTAATGTTAAGAAGATTAAGTCACTAAGGCTAGGAATAAGTGAAGATGAAAAGGTGACGTTGGGTAATGAAAAGATTTATCAGGTGGGCAGCTTCACTTATCTTTGTAATATCATTAGTAAAGATGGTGGGAGCAGTGAAGATCTTAAAAGTAGAATAGCCAAGGCTCATGGTGTTTTTTCACAGTTAAAAAAAAGTTTGGAAGAATAGGAAGGTAAGGTTGCAAACCAAGATTAGAATATTAGAAGCTACAGTGATGACAGTGGCCAAACATGGCTCTGAAGCATGGACGCTCCGAAAAGCGGATGAAGATTTGCTCGATGTTTTCCAGAGAAATTGCTTAAGGATTGTTCGAGGTACCCGGCTGACTGACCGTATTTAAAATAATAGGCTATACGAAAAAGTTGGTTCAATACCGCTCTTTAGGGCTATAATGAAAGAAAGGTTGAGGTAGCTAGGGCCCGTTTTGCGAATGAAGGATGACAGATTGCCGAAGATTGTTCTTTTCGGCCAACCGTCTAGGGCTAAAGGGAAAGCAGGTCGTCCTCGTCTGGGATGGGGGGACGTCATAAAGAAAGATTTAAAGGAAATGGGAACTTCGTGGGCGGGTGTAAAAAGGGAGGCTTTGAATAGATTGGGGTGGAGGAGGAGCGTACGTAGCTATGTTGGCCTCAGGCGGCTTGGTGCTGCGGTGAGTTGTTAGTAGCATTAGTATAAGTGCCCATTACAAATATGCAAAATTTATGATTTTTACTTTGCCCATCAAAATATATAGCCCTAGGCGTAAGAAAATATGCATAAATTTGAAAATATGAGCTATGCATTCAAAAGCGAATTTTAACCTTGATAAGACTTCTAGTATGAACTCCAACATGTCTGTGAATTCTACGAAAGAGTTTCCCAACTTTTTTCCACAAGAACATAAAGTTTTTTTTTTATCTTTGGGATGATTGTTCATTTTAATTTTTGTTTACCAGCTTAACAATTGTAGAAATCAATATCGCACAGAACTATCCATGATAATTCATTCTGATAAAAAATGGTCTTTGAAGAGAGATATGGTATTAATATTCTATTAATATATCTACCACAAAATGAATATTACCTTGAAGCTTCAAATGATCATCCATCGGGCTCAGTCTTTTGGATGGTCTTATGCCTA
Source organism: Artemia sp. Qi Xiang Cuo (assembly GCF_049724085.1). Taxonomy (NCBI): domain Eukaryota; kingdom Metazoa; phylum Arthropoda; class Branchiopoda; order Anostraca; family Artemiidae; genus Artemia; species Artemia sp. Qi Xiang Cuo. Next base: position 67,791,349 of record NC_142800.1, read on the forward strand.
GACTTAGTCTTTGGTTGCTCCAACAACATACTGACTGGCAATACTTTGATACTGAGAGAAGGTGGAGCTGATTTTAGGCCAGTTTTATTAATATTGAAAATGTTCTGATATGTATCTACGTTCAAATCGCTCAACCCTGAAGGCTATTTGTGTTCCACCTTTGCATCCAAGCACATGAATTTCTATTCTTTTGGAATTAGACGACTTTTTTACCCCGCAACTACAAAATTTACACTAAACACTATGAATAATACAATTTTCAGCCTTAGATTAAGGTCAGTGTCATTTCTCATACAGTAAAACAGTTTGTGGTAACGAACTCTAAGTAAGAAGCAACGTAACTCAAAAGTAGGCTAACTGAAACTCTAAAAAATAAAATTTTGATACCATTATATACATTAAAAGAACTGACGTATTATGCTAATTCCAAATATATTAGATTCATCAAGTTTAGTATTACCCATTAAAAGAAACGGTCCCGATAAAATTTGCATGATATTCGAAAAAGGGTGAGAACACCCCATAGAATTCAATAAATCTTAATGAAAATAACGCCATCAGTTTCAGCGTATCAGAGAACCCAACTATGGAGTGTTCAAGCTTCTATCTACAGAAATATGCAATCTTGTATTTTTCGCCAGAAGAAAAATCACGGATACGTGTTTATTTGTTTTTTTTTTCTTTTATTGGTCGTTTTTCGCAAGGGATATTGCTCATTTGGACGAAAATTAAAAGTTCAGGTGCCCTTTTTAAGTGACGTAAAAGATTTGGAGGGCAACTAGACCTCTTCTCACACAGCTCCACTACCCCAATGTCGTCCAATTTAAATTTTGAGAAAATCATTTTGTTCAGCATAATTGAAAGGTACAATAATTATGCTTTTGGAGATAACATGACCCCCACAGCCCCTGGGGAAAAGTCTGTATTTTATTTAATTTGCCCATTGTTTACGTATAGTATTTCTATTGGGAAGGATACAGATATTTTTCAGGGGGTTTGGAGGTGAATTTAATAGAGCAAAGAGTGAGTTATTGAGGAGAGAGGAAAGCCCCTCATAAATAGAATAATTTGTTCGTTTTAAGTTGTATTGTTACTCCTTAATTTCAGCTTAAAAGACTTTGTTTTTTTTATTATTTAATTCATAAAAGAGCCATTGGAGGTAATGGTGTTGGTCAGTAGTATGTCTCGTCTGGATTCTACGACTTTATGTTCCTTCCGGTTTTTCTGGTAGGTAATTCTATTCTAGAGGTCATTACACCTTTGCCAAGAGGAACGAGTATAACTTGATTGGTGATTAGGATTTGAATAAAAGGTATCAATTATTTTATTCCAGTTTTTCTAAACCAGTATTGTCTATAACTTAATTTACGTAGGTTAAACTTCCGGTGGTTAAGAAAGCGTAACGAGTAATTAAAGTATGAGAAATGGGATGCTATAATTAGAATGGTTTTAAGTTGAAAATTGTGACGTAAAAATAACTCAGTTATTTGCTTGCGTGTATAGGAATTCCCATGTAATTTGCTTGCCTGTATTTTGTGTTAAATAAGTAGTTTTTTGTATCTTTTAAAAGAGCTTTAAGGGGTTTGAGAGACTCAGTTGCCTGATTCCGTGTGGTTTTTCTTTACTTAGTTTTCATTAAAAACGAAGTTTTGTTTTAAATAAGTAGTTTTTGTATCTGTTAAAAGAGCTTTAAGGGGTTTGAGAGACTCTGTTGCCTGATTCCGTGTGGTTTTTGTTTACTTAGTGCTCATTAAAAAAAAAGTTTTTGTTTTAAATAAGTAGTTTTTGTATCTGTTAAAATAGCTTTAAGGGGTTTGAGAGACTCTGTTGACTGATTCCGTGTGGTTTTTCTTTACTTGTTTCCCATTAAAAACGAAATTTTTGTTTTAAATAAGTAGTTATTGTATCTTTTAAAAGAGCTTTAAGGGGTTTGAGAGACTCTGTTGCCTGATTCCGTGTCGTTTTTGTTTACTTAGTGCTCATTAAAAACAACATTTTTGTTGTATATAAGTAGTTATTGTATCTTTTAAAAGAGCTTTAAGGGGTTTGAGAGACTCTGTTGCCTGATTCCGTGTGTTTTTTCTTTACTTGATACCCATTAAAAATGAAATTTTTGTGTTAAATAAGTAGTTCTTGTATCTTTAAAAAGAGCTTTAAGGGATTTGAGAGACTCTGTTGCCTTATTCCGTGTGGTTGTTCTTTACTTAGTGCTCATTAAAAAACAAAATTTTTGTTGTAAATAAGTAGTTCTTGTATCTTTTAAAATAGATTTACGGGGTTTGAGAGACTCTGTTGCCTGATTCCGTGTGGGTTTTCTTTACTTGATACCCATTAAAAACTAAATTTAGGATTTCTGTTAAATAAATAATTCTTATACATTTTAAAATAGCTTTACGGGATTTGAGAGACTCTGTAATGCAGTAGTTTTTCAGTAAAGACACTCGATATCCTAAAAGTGTTTAATTCAAACTTTTTTAAAACTTCAAAATTTTTCAACTTTATTTATTTTTTTTCTTTTTGTACATAAATTAAAATGTCAAAATATGCTTACAGTTCTAACAATTGCGCTCTGTGATTGGTCAGAGACACGATGTGACTTTCCCACTGGTATTCTATGACCGGTTATTGACACTACCTAATCTATTGCATGTATTAAATCAGTATTTTTTACGCAGTGGAACGATAAACACATAAGTCATATCTTTAAAAAAAAGTGAAGATGGAGCGTTTTAATAAAGTGCGTTTACATAACAAGGTTATTGTAGCATTAAATGCCGACAAAGAAAAGTATTTAAACTTTGAAACAAGTACAGGTGGTAGCACTATTGGAAATGTATGCATGCATTGTCATGACAGTAAGGAATTAAATTTCTTTGGAATACCGAAAAAATTCAATTATCATGTTGGTGGTTATGATAGATTGAGATCTCCAGAGATGATTGCGCTCAAAGAGAATTCCAACATAAAAATAATCATTGATGATAGAGGACAACTCCTTGCTACTGTTGCAGGTAACACATTACCTACTGATACATCCAATCGTCACCTTTCGGGTATTAGCATTCAACGAAAGATCAATAAAAGAAAGGCCTACTCTTTTACTAATATCGTAAACCATATCTTGTCTACATGCCGAAACTGTTACCTGTGTAAAAATAATGTGATAATAGACAGTGAAATTGCCAGAAAATTAAAAAGGGCATTGTCAGAAAATATCACTATCTAATATAAAGATGAATCGATGAAAAACAAAGCACCAGCAAACGTGACTGCCATTGATAAAACAGTCAATGAACCAAATAATACCAAAGACGAAAAGCATATTGAGCCTGTTGATGAGACACCAGTAAAAATTGTGTATGAATCAAAATGGAATAACGATTATTCTACTGATTACGAACTAAGAGAAGACAATAGCTACAAAATCAAGATAGAACATGGTGAACTATTTTATGGAACAGATTCAAAATGTCCAAAGTTAATCATTAATAATAATAGTGTATCATAATATATTTTTTGTATTAATATTCTAAATATAATTATTTCATTAAAAATATATTATGCATTACATTGTTATGTGCTCATTATTTTTAGAGTAAGCTAGCATGTCAAACGTTTAGAATGTCTAATAAAACGTCGGAGATGTAAGAAAAGGAATTTGCATACATCTATTGTCAGACACATGGGATAACATTGACAAAATCTTGGTATCAGAATGAATAAATTATTTATCAACATCCGTTAATGGATATGTCATTATGAAAAAATTGTAAGTAAGTAAGTAAGTAAAAAACTCTTTCTTGAATTCACCTCTTGTATACACAATCTATAAATTTAATAAAGGAAACCATGCAAAAAAAATGTAAATAAGTAGAAAACTCTATCTTGAAGTCACTTCTTGAATACACAATTAAGAAATTTCATTTAAAAAATTATCAAAAATTGTAAGTAATTAGAACATTATTTATTGAATTCAACTTCTGGATAAATAAAAAAGACATTTCATTAAAGAAATTATGACGAAATTCATAGTAAGTAACAAACTCTTTCTCGAAGTCACCTCTTGGATACACAATGCAGAAATTTATTCTTTCTTGAATTCACCTCCTGGATAAATAAAAAAGACATTTCATTCAAGAAATTATGACAAAATTCAAAGTAAGTAACAAACTCTTTCTCGAAGTCACCTCTTGGATACACAATGCGGAAATTTCATTTAAGAAATTATCAAAAATTGTAAGTAAGTACAAAATTCTTTCTTGAATTCACCTCCTGGATAAATAAAAAAGACATTTCATTCAAGAAATTATGACAAAATTCATAGTAAGTAACAAACTCTTTCTCGAAGTCACCTCTTGGATACACAATGCAGAAATTTATTCTTTCTTGAATTCACATCCTGGATAAATAAAAAAGACATTTCATTCAAGAAATTATGACAAAATTCATAGTAAGTAACAAACTCTTTCTCGAAGTCACCTCTTGGATACACAATGCAGAAATTTCATTTAAGAAATTTGAAAAATTTTTAAGCAAGTAACAAACTCTTTCCTGAAGTCACCTCTTGAATACACAATGCAGAAACTTCATTTAAGAAACTGTAAAAAAAATTGTAAGTAAGTAACAAACTCTTTCCTGAAGTCACCTCTTGGATACACAATGCTGAAAATTCATTTAAGAAATTATCAAAAATTGTAAGTAAGTACAAAATTCTTTCTTGAATTCACCTCCTGGATAAATAAAAAATACATTTCATTAAATAAATTATTAAAAAATTGTTAGTAAGTAACAAACTCTTTCTCGAAGTCACCTCTTTGATACACAATTCAGTAATTTATTATTTCTTGAATTCACCTACTTGATAAAAAAAAAATAAAATTCATTCAACATATTAGGAAAAAATTCATTGTAAGTAAACAACTCTTTCTTTAAGTCCCATCTTTGAAGGACGAGTCATAAACTTAATTTAAAAAATTTGAAAAAATTTCTAGCAAGTATTAAAATCTATCATGAAGCCACCTTTGGGATGAACAAAGAAAAAAAGTCATTACAGAAACTATAAAAAAATTGTAAGTAAGTAAGTAAAAAATTCTTTCTTGAAGTCACCTCTTGGCTACACAATACAGAAATTTCATTAAAGAAATCATGAAAAATTGTAAGTACGTAGTAAATTGTTTCTTGAATTCGCCTCCTGGGTAAATAAAAAAGACAGTTCATTAAAGAAATTATGAAAAAATTGTAAGTAAGTAGCAAATTCTTTCTTGAATTCACCTGCTGGATAAACAAAAAAGACATTTCGTTCAAGAAATTATGACAAAATTCCAAGTAAGTAAAGAACTCTTTATTGTTTTCATAACTTAGATACACGATGTAGAAATTTGATTCAAGAAATTATGAAAAAATTCTCAGTAAGTAACAATTTCTTTCTTGAAGTCAACTCTTGGATACACAATACGGAAATTTCATTTAAGAAATTATGAAAAAATTGTAAGCAAGTAACAAACTCTTTCCTGAAGTCACCTCTTGGATACACAATGCAGAAACTTCATTTAAGAAACTATGAAAAAATTGTAAGTAAGTAACAAATTCTTTCTTGAAGTCACCTCTTGGATACACAATACAGAAATTTCATGAAAGAAATTATGAAAAAATTGTAAGTAAGTAGCAAATTCTTTTTTGAATTAACCTGATGGATAAACAAAAAGACATTTCTTTCAAGAAATTCTGACAAAATTCAAAGTAAGTAAAAAACTCTTAATTGTTTTCACGACTTAGATATACGATGTAGAAATTTAATTCAAGAAATTATGAAGAAATTCTCAGTAAGTAACAATTTCTTTCTTGAAGTCAACTCTTGGATACACAATAGGGAAATTTCATTCAAGAAATTATGAAAATATTTGTAAGTAAGTAACAAACTCTTTTTGTTCTCACCTCTTGGATATACAGTACAAATACTTCATTCAAGAAATTATGAAAAAATCGCAAGTAAGTAACTTTTTTTTCTCTTTATCACAAACAATTTTCACTTAGCTACACGATGTAGAAATTTAATTTAGAATAGTTTTATTCATTTCATTAAATGATGAAGAAATTGTAAGTTAGTAACAATAGCTTTCCTGAATTTGCTTCCTGGACACAATACAGATATTTAATTCAAGAAATCATAATAAAATCGCAAGTAAGTAATAAAGTCTTAATTGTTTTCACCTATTGGATACACAATACTGAAATTTCATTCAAGAAATTATGAAGGAATTGTAAAAAGGTAACACACTCATGTTACCTCATGGATACACATTGCAGAAATTTCATTTAAGAAATTATCAAAAATTGTAAGTAAGTAGCAAATTTTTCTTGAATTCGCCTCCTGGGTAAATAAAAAAGACAGTTCATTAAAGAAATTATGAAAAACTTGTAAGTAAGTAGCAAATTCTTTCTTGAATTCACCTGCTGGATAAACAAAAAAGACATTTCGTTCAAGAAACCATGACAAAATTTCAAGTAAGTAACAATCTCTTTATTGTTTTCATGACTTACATACACGATGTAGAAATTTAATTGAAGAAATTATGAAAACATTCTCAGTAGGTAACAATTTCTTTCTTGAAGTCAACTCTTGGATACAAAATACGGAAATTTCATTTAAGAAATTATGACAAAATTGTAAGCAAGTAACAAACTCTTTCCTGAAGTCACCTCTTGGATACACAATACAGAAATTTCATTAAAGAAAATTATGAAAAAATTGTAAGTAAGTAGCGAATTCTTTCTGGAATTCACCTGCTGGATAAACAAAAATATATTTCGTTCAAGAAATTATGACAAAATTCTAAGTAAGTAACAAACTCTTAATTGTTTTCACGACTTAGATATACGATTTAGAAATTTAATTCAAGAAATTATGAAAAAATTCTCATTAAGTAATAATTTCTTTGTTGAAGTCAACTCTTGGATATACAATACGGAAATTTCATTCAAGAAATTATGAAAATAATTGTAAGTAAGTAACAAATTCTTTTTGTTTTCACCTCTGGGATATACAGTACAGATACTTCATTAAAGAAATTATGAAAAAATCGCAAGTAAGTAAATTTTTTTTCTCTTTATCACAAACAATTTTCACTTAGCTACACGATGTAGAAATTTCATTCAAGAAATTATGAAAAAATTCTCAGTAAGTAACAATTTCTTTCTTGAATTCAACTCTTGAATACACAATACGGAAATTTCATTCAAGAATTTCATGACTTAGATACACGATGTAGAAATTTGATTCAAGAAATTATGAAAAAATTCTCAGTAATTAACAATTTCTTTCTTGAAGTCAACTCTTGGATACACAATACGGAAATTTCATTTAATAAATTTTGAAAAAATTTTAAGCAAGTAACAAACTTTTTCCTGAAGTCACCTCTTGGATACACACTTAAGAAATTTCATTTAAGAAAATACAGGAGAATTTTAAGTAAGTAATCAACAAATTCTTTCTTGACGTCAACTCTTTGCTACGCAATACAGAAATTTCATTAAAGAAATCATTAAAAAATTGTAAGTAAGTAGTAAATTTTTTCTTGAATTTGCCTCCTGGGTAAATAAAAAGACAGTTCATTAAAGAAATTATGAAAAAATTGTAAGTAAGTAGCAAATTCTTTCTTGAATTCACCTGCTGGATAAACAAAACAGACATTTCGTTCAAGAAATTATGACAAAATTCCAAGTAAGTAAAGAATTCTTTATTGTTTTCATAACTTAGATACACGATGTAGAAATTTAATTCAAGAAACTATGAAAAAATTCTCAGTAAGTAACAATTTCTTTCTTGAAGTCAACTCTTGGATACACAATACGGAAATTTCATTTAAGAAATTATGAAAAAATTTTAAGCAAGTAACAAACTCTTTCCTGAAGTCACCTCTTGGATACACAATGCAGAAACTTCATTTAAAAACTATGAAAAAATTGTAAGTAAGTAACAAATTCTTTCTTGAAGTCACCTCTTGGATACACAATACATAAATTTCATTAAAGAAATTATGAAAAATTGTAAGTAAGTAGCAAATTCTTTCTTGAATTCACCTGCTGGATAAACAAAAGACATTTCGTTCAAGAAATTATGACAAAATTCTAAGTAAGTAACAAACTCTTAATTGTTTTCACGACTTAGATATACGATGTAGAAATTTAATTCAAGAAATTATGAAGAAATTCTCAGTAAGTAACAATTTCTTTCTTGAAGTCAACTCTTGGATACACAATAGGGAAATTTCATTCAAGAAATTATGAAAATATTTGTAAGTAAGTAACAAACTCTTTTTGTTCTCACCTCTTGGATATACAGTACAGATACTTCATTCAAGAAATTATGAAAAAATCGCAATTAAGTAACTTTTTTTTTCTCTTTATCACAAACAATTTTCACTTAGCTACACGATGTAGAAATTTAATTTAGAATAGTTTTATTCATTTCATTAAATTATGAAGAAATTTTAAGTTAGTAACAATAGCTTTCTTGAATTTGCTTCCTGGACACAATACAGATATTTAATTCAAGAAATCATAATAAGATTGCAAGTAAGTAATAAAGTCTTTATTGTTTTGACCTATTGGATACACAATACTGAAATTTCATTCAAGAAATTATGAAGGAATTGTAAATAGGTAACACACTCATGTTACCTCATGGATACAAATGCAGAAATTTCATTTAAGAAATTATCAAAAATTGTAAGTAAGTAGCAAATTCTTTCTTGAATTTGCCTCCTGGGTAAATAAAAAAGACAGTTCATTAAAGAAATTATGAAAAAACTGTAAGTAAGTAGCAAATTCTTTCTTGAATTCACCTGCTGGATAAACAAAAAAGACATTTCGTTCAAGAAATTATGACAAAATTCCAAGTAAGTAACAAACTCTTTATTGTTTTAATGACTTACATACACGATGTAGAAATTTAATTCAAGAAATTATGAAAAAATTCTCAGTAAGTAGCGATTTCTTTCTCGAAGTCAAATCTTGGATACACAATGCGGAAATTTCATTTAAGAAGTTATTAAAAAATTGTAAGAAAGTAACAAACTCTTTTCTGAAGTCACCTCTTGGATACACAATACAGAAATTCCATTAAAGAAATTATGAAAAAATTGTGAGTAAGTAGCGAAATCTTTCTTGAATTCACCTGCTGGATAAACAAAAATACATTTCGTTCAAGAAATTATGACAAAATTCTAAGTAAGTAACAAACTCTTAATTGTGTTCACGACTTAGATATACGATGTAGAAATTTAATTCAAGAAATTATGAAGAAATTCTCAGTAAGTAACAATTTCTTTCTTGAAGTCAACTCTTGGATACACAATACGGAAATTTCATTCAAGAAATTATGAAAATATTTGTAATTAAGTAACAAACTCTTTTTGTTTTCACCTCTTTGATATACAGTACAGATACTTCATTCAAGAAATTATGAAAAAATCGCATGTAATTAAATTTTTTTTTATCTTTAACATAAACAATTTTCAATTAGCAACACGATGTAGAAATTTAATTCCAAAAATTATGAAATAATTCTCAGTAAGTAACAATTTCCTTCTTGAAGTCAACTCTTGAATACACAATACGGAAATTTCATTCAAGAATTTCATGACTTAGATACACGATGTAGAAATTTGATTCATGAAATTATGAAAAAATTCTCAGTAAGTAACAATTTCTTTCTTGAAGTCAACTCTTGGATACACAATACGGAAATTTCATTTAAGAAATTATGAAAAAATTGTAAGCAAGTAACAAACTCTTTCCTGAAGTCACCTCTTGGATTCACAATGCAGAAACTTCATTAAGAAACTATGAAAAAATTGTAAGTAACTAAGTAACAAATTCTTTCTTGAAGTCACCTCTTGGATACACAATACAGAAATTTCATTAAAGAATTTATGAAAAAATTGTAAGTAAGTAGCAAATTCTTTCTTGAATTCACCTGCTGGATAAACAAAAAGAAATTTCGTTCAAGAAATTATGATAAAATTCTAAGTAAGTAACAAACTCTTAATTGTTTTCACGAATTAGATATACGATGTAGAAATTTAATTCAAGAAATTATGAAGAAATTCTCAGTAAGTAACAATTTCTTTCTTGAAGTCAACTCTTGGATATACAATACGGAAATTTCATTCAAGAAATTATGAAAATATTTGTAAGTAAGTAACAAATTCTTTTTGTTTTCACCTCTTGGATATACAGTACAGATACTTCATTCAAGAAATTATGAAAAAATCGCAAGTAAGTAACTTTTTTTTCTTTTTATCACAAATAATTTTCACTTAGCTACAAGATGTAGAAATTTAATTAAAGAAATTATGAAAAAATTCTCAGTAAGTAACAATTTCTTTCTTGAAGTCAACTCTTGATTACACAAAACGGAAATTTCATTCAAGAATTTCATGACTTAGATAAACGATGTAGAAATTTGATTCAAGAAATTATGAAAAAATTCTCAGTAATTAACAATTTCTTTCTTGAAGTCAACTCTTGGATACACAATACGGAAATTTCATTTAAGAAATTATGTAAAAATTGTAAGCAAGTAACAAACTCTTTCCTGAAGTCACCTCTTGGATACACAATGCAGAAACTTCATTTAAGAAACTATGAAAAAATTGTAAGCCCAGCCTATATTTCTGACCGTCTAAGTTTTGATGTTAATGTAGTCAGTCTAAGACTATGAACTTAAGAAAACAGCTTCAGATATTTACCGGATCATCGAAAAATTGGGAAAATTTCCTCCAAAAGTCAACAGGAATGCCCCCCTCTAGCGCTGTTTCGGTTATGTTGAATAAAATATGCAAAGCCGACATAGCTTTATTTCATTTTTTTAAGGTTAATTTAGACGAGGTTACGTGGGCGCACGAGGCTGGGCTGTTTCCAAAGATTTAGCTAAAAAACCAGTCTGGTTGAAAACGTGGAGTTTTCGTACTGCTCACTTTTTTGCAATGTGTAGGAACCGGTTCCAAGAGGTGAAATCAAAAAAAGAGTTTGTTACTTACTGAGAATTTCTTCATAATTTCTTGAATTAAATTTCTACATCGTATATCTAAGTCGTGAAAACAATTAAGAGTTTGTTACTTACTTAGAATTTTATCATAATTTCTTGAACGAAATTTCTTTTTGTTTATCCAGAATGTGACTTCAAGAAAGAATTTGCTACTTACTTACAATTTTTTCATAATTTCTTTAATAAAATTTCTGTATTGTGTATCCAAGAGGTGACTTCAAGAAAGAATTTGTCACTTACTTACAATTTTTTCATAGTTTCTTAAATGAAGTTTTTGCATTGTGTATCCAAGAGGTGACTTCAGGAAAGAGTTTGTTACTTGCTTACAATTTTTTCATAAGTTCGTAAATGAAATTTGCGTATTGTGTATCCAAGAGTTGACTTCAAGAAAGAAATTGTTATTTACTGAGAATTTTTTCATAATTTCTTGAATTAAATTTCTACATCGTGTATCTAAGTCATGAAATTCTTGAATGAAATTTCCGTATTGTGTATCCAAGAGTTGACTTCAAGAAAGAAATTGTTACTTACTGAGAATTTTTTCATAATTTCTTGAATTAAATTTCTACATCGTGTAGCTAAGTGAAAATTGTTTGTGATAAAGAGAAAAAAAAGTTACTTACTTGCGATTTTTTCATAATTTCTTTAATGAAGTATCTGTACTGTATATCCAAGAGGTGAAAACAAAAAGAGTTTGTTACTTACTTACAATTATTTTCATAATTTCTTGAATGAAATTTCCGTATTGTGTATCCAAGAGTTGACTTCAAGAAAGAAATTGTTACTTACTGAGAATTTTTTCATAATTTCTTGAATTAAATTTCTACATCGTATATCTAAGTCGTGAAAACAATTAAGAGTTTGTTACTTACTTAGAATTTTATCATAATTTCTTGAACGAAATTTCTTTTTGTTTATCCAGAAGGTGAATTCAAGAAAGAATTTGCTACTTACTTACAATTTTTTCATAATGTCTTTAATGAAATTTCTGTATTGTGTATCCAAGAGGTGACTTCAAGAAAGAATTTGTCACTTACTTATATTTTTTTCATAGTTTCGTAAATGAAGTTTCTGCATTGTGTATCCAAGAGGTGACTTCAGGAAAGTTTGTTACTTGCTTACAATTTTTTTATAATTTATTGAATGAAATTTCCGTATTGTGTATCCAAGAGTTGACTTCAAGAAAGAAATTGTTACTTACTGAGAATTTTTTCATAATTTCATGAATCAAATTTCGACATCGTGTATCTAAGTCATGAAATTCTTGAATGAGATTTCCGTTTTGTGCATTAAAGAACTGACTTCAAGAAACAGATTGTTACCTACTGAGAATTTTTTCATAATTTCAGGAATGAAATTTCTACATAGTTTTTCTTATTGTAATTTGTTTGTGATAAAGAGAAAAAAAAGTTACTTACTTGCGATTTTTTCCTAATTTCTTGAATGAAGTATCTGTACTGTATGTCCAAGAGGTGAAAACAAAAAGAGTTTGTTACTTACTTACAAATATTTTAATAATTTCTTGAATGAAATTTCCGTATTGTGTATCGAAGAGTTGACTTCAAGAAAGAAATTGTTACTTACTGAGAATTTCTTCATAATTTCTTGAATTAAATTTCTACATCGTATATCTAAGTCGTGAAAACAATTAAGAGTTTGTTACTTACTTAGAATTTTGTCATAATTTCTTGAACGAAATGTGTTTTTGTTTATCCAGCAAGTGAATTCAAGAAAGAATTTGCTCCTTACTTACAATTTTTTCATAATTTTCTTTAATGAAATTTCTGTATTGTGTATCCAAGAGGTGACTTCAAGAAAGAATTTGTTACTTACTTACAATTTTTTCATAGTTTCTTAAATGAAGTTTCTGCTTTGTTTATCCAAGAGGTGACTTCATGAAAGAATTTGCTACTTGCTTACAATTTTTAATAATTTCTTAAATGAAATTTCCGTATCGTGTATCCAAGAGTTGACTTCAAGAAAGAAATTGTTACTTACTGAGAATTTTTTTCATAATTTCTTGAATTAAATTTCTACATCGTGTATGTAAGTCATGAAAACAATAAAGAGTTTGTTACTTACTTGGAATTTTGTTATAATTTCTTGAACGAAATGTCTTTTTTGTTTATCCAGCAGGTGAATTCAAGAAAGAATTTACTACTTACTTACAATTTTTTAATAATTTCTTTGATGAAATGTCTTTTTTATTTACCCAGGAGGCGAATTCAAGAAAGAATTTGCTACTTACTTACAATTTTTGATAATTTCTTAAATGAAATTTCTGCATTGTGTATCCATGAGGTAACATGGGTGTGTTACCTATTTACAATTCCTTCATAATTTCTTGAATGAAATTTCAGTATTGTGTATCCAATAGGTGAAAACAATAAAGACTTTATTACTTACTTGCGATTTTATTATGATTTCTTGAATTAAATATCTGTATTGTGTCCAGGAAGCGAACGCAAGAAAGATATTGTTACTAACTTACAATTTCTTCATAATTTCATGAAATGAATAAAACTATTCTAAATTAAATTTCTACATCGTGTAGCTAAGTGAAAACTGTTTGTGATAAAGAGAAAAAAAAGTTACTTACTCGCGATTTTTTCATAATTTCTTGAATGAAGTATCTGTACTGTATATCCAAGAGGTGAAAACAAAAAGAGTTTGTTACTTACTTACAAATATTTTCATAATTTCTTGAATGAAATTTCCCTATTGTGTATCCAAGAGTTGACTTCAAGAAAGAAATTGTTACTTACTGAGAATTTCTTCATAATTTCTTGAATTAAATTTCTACATCGTATATCTAAGTCGTGAAAACAATTAAGAGTTTGTTACTTACTTAGAATTTTGTCATAATTTCTTGAACGAAATGTCTTTTTGTTTATCCATCAGGTGAATTCAAGAAAGAATTTGCTACTTACTTACAATTTTTTCATAATTTCTTTAATTAAATTTATGTATTGTGTATCCAAGAGGTGACTACAAGAAAGAATTTGTTAGCTACTTACAATTTTTTCATAGTTTCTTAAATGAAGTTTCTGCATTGTTTATCCAAGAGGTGACTTCAGGAAAGAGTTTGTTACTTGCTTAAAATTTTTTCATAATTTCTTAAATGAAATTTCCGTATTGTGTATCCAAGAGTTGACTTCAAGAAAGAAATTGTTACTTACTGAGAATTTTTTCATAATTTCTTGAATTAAATTTCTACATCGTGTATCTAAGTTATGAAAACAATAAAGAATTCTTTACTTACTTGGAATTTTGTCATAATTTCTTGAACGAAATGTCTGTTTTGTTTATCCAGCAGGTGAATTCAAAAAAGAATTTGCTACTTACTTACAATTTTTTCATAATTTCATTAATGAACTGTCTTTTTTATTTACCCAGGAGGCGAATTAAAGAAACAATTTACTACGTACTTACAATTTTTTCATGATTTCTTTAATGAAATTTCTGTATTGTGTAGCCAAGAGGTGACTTCAAGAAAGAATTTGTTACTTACTTACTTACATTTTTTTATAGTTTCTTAAATGAAGTTTCTGCATTGTGTTTCCAAGAGGTGACTTCAGGAAAAAGTTTATTACTTGCTTAAAATTTTTTAAAATTTCTTAAATGAAATTTCTGCAATTTGTATCCAAGAGGTGACTTCGAGAAAGAGTTTGTTACTTACTATGAATTTTGTCATAATTTCTTGAATTAAATTTCTTTTTTATTTATCCAGGAGGTGAATTCAAGAAAGAATAAATTTCTGCATTGTGTATCCAAGAGGTGACTTCGAGAAAGAGTTTGTTACTTACTATGAATTTTGTCATAATTTCTTGAATGAAATGTCTTTTTTAGTTATCCAGGAGGTGAATTCAAGAAAGAATTTTGTACTTACTTACAATTTTTGATAATTTCTTAAATGAAATTTCTGCATTGTGTATCCAAGAGGTGACTTCAAGAAAGAGTTTGTTACTAACTTACAATTTTTTTTACAGTTTCTTAAATGAAGTTTCTGCATTGTGTATCCAAGAGGTGACTTCAGAAAAGAGTTTGTTACTTGCTTAAAATTTTTTCAAATTTCTTAAATGAAATTTCTGCATTGTGTATCCAAGAGGTGACTTCGAGAAAGAGTTTGTTACTTACTATGAATTTTGTCATAATTTCTTGAATGAAATGTCTTTTTTATTTATCAAGGAGGTGAATTCAAGAAACAATAAATTTCTGAATTGTGTATCAAAGAGGTGACTTCTAGAAAGATTTTTTTACTTACTATGAATTTTGTCATAATTTATTGAATGAAATGTCTTTTTTATTTATCCAGGAGGTGAATTCAAGAAAGAATTTTGTACTTACTTACAGTTTTTGATAATTTCTTAAATGAAATTTCTGCATTATGTATCCAAGAGGTGACTTCAAGAAAGAGTTTGTTAATTACTTACAATTTTTTTTCATGATTTCCTTAATTAAATTTCTGTATTGTGTAACAAAGAAGTGAATTCAAGAAAGATTTTGTTACTTACTTACTTACTTACAATTTTTTCATAATGACATATCCATTAACGGATGTTGATAAATAATTTATTCATTCTGATACCAAGATTTTTTCAATGTTATCCCATGTGTCTGACAATAGATGTATGCAAATTCCTTTTCTTACATCTCCAACGTTTTATTAGACATTCTAAACGTTTGATATGCTAGCTTACTCTAAAAATAATGAGCACATAACAATGTAATGCATAATATATTTTTAATGAAATAATGCTATGTAGAATATTAATACAAAAAATATATTATGATACATTATTAATATCAATGATTAACTTTGGAAATTTTGAATCTGTTCCATAAAATAGTTCACCATGTTCTCTCTTGATATTGTAGCTATTGTCTTCTCTTAGTTCGTAATCAGTAGAATAATCATTATTCCATTTTGAGTCATACACAATTTTTACTGGTGTGTCATCAACAGGCTCAATATGCTTTTCGTCTTTGGTATTATTTGGTTCAATGACTGTTTGATCAATGACAGTAACGTTTGCTGGTGCTTTGTTTTTCATCGACTCATCTTTATATTCCATAGTGATATTTTCTGACAATGCCCTTTTTATTTTTCTGGCAATTTCACTGTCTATTATCACATTATTTTTAGACAGGTAAAAGTTTCGGCACGTAGACAAGATATGGTTTACGATATTAGTAGCAGAGAAAGCCTTTCTTTCATTGATCTTTCATTGAATGCTAATACCCGAAAGATGACGATTGGATGTATCAGTAGGTAATGTGTTACCTGCAACAGTAGCAAGGAGTTGTCCTCTATCATCAACGATTATTTTTATGTTGGCATTCTCTTTGAGTGCAATCGTCTCTGGATATCTCAATCTCGCATAACCACCAACATAAGAGTTAAATTTTTTCGGTATTCCAAAGAAATGTAATTACTTACTGTCAGGACAATACATGCATACACTTCCAATAGTGCTACCATCTGTACTTGATTCAAAGTTTAAATACTTTTCTTTTTTCGGCATTCAATGCTACAATAACCTTGTTATGTAAACACACTTTATTAAAACGCTCCATCTTCACTTTTTTTTAAAGATATGACTTATGTGTTTATCGTTCCACTGCGTAAAAAATACTGATTTAATACATGCAATAGATTAGGTAGTGTCAATAACCGGTCATAAAATACCAGTGGGAAAGTCACATCGTGTCTCTGACCAATCACAGAGCGCAATTGTTAGAACTGTAAGCATATTTTGACATTTTAATTTATGTACAAAAAGAAAAAAAATAAATAAAGTTGAAAAATTTCGAAGTTTTAAAAAAGTTTGAATTAAACACTTTTAGGATTTTGAGTGTCTTTACTGAAAAACTACTGCATTACAGAGTCTCTCAAATCCCGTAAAGCTATTTTAAAATGTATAAGAATTATTTATTTAACAGAAATCCTATATTTTGTTTTTAATGGGTATCAAGTAAAGAAAAACCACACGGAATCAGGCAACAGAGTCTCTCAAACCCCGTAAAGTTATTTTAAAAGATACAAGAACTACTTATTTACAACAAAAATTTCGTTTTTTAATGAGCACTAAGTAAAGAACAACCACACGGAATCAGGCAACAGAGTCTCTCAAATCCATTAAAGCTCTTTTAAAAGATACAAGAACTACTTATTTAACACAAAAATTTATTTTTTAATGGGCACCAAATAAAGAAAAACCACACGGAATCAGGCAACAGAGTCTCTCAAACCCCGTAAAGCTCTTTTAAAATATACAAGAACTACTTATTTAAAAAAAAATTTTTTTTTTTAATGAGCAATAATTAAAGAAACACGACACGGAATCAGGCAACAGAGTATCTCAAATCACTTAAAGCTCTTTTAAAAGATACAAGAACTACTTACTTAACACAAAAATTTCGTTTTTAATGTGAACCAAGTAAAGAAAAACCACACGGAATCAGGCAACAGATTTTCTCAAACCCCTTAAACCTATTTTAACAGATACACAACTACTTATTTAAAACAAACACTTCGTTTTTATGAGCACTAAGTAAAGAAAAACCACACGGAATCAGGCAACAGAGTCTCTCAAACCCCTTAAAGCTCTTTTAACAGATACAAAAACTACTTATTTAAAACAAAAATTCGTTTTTAATGAGAACTAAGTAAAGAAAAACCACACGGAATCAGGCAACTGAGTCTCTCAAACCCCTTAAAGCTCTTTTAAAAGATACAAAAACTACTTATTTAACACAAAATACAGGCAAGCAAATTACATGGGAATTCCTATACACGCAAGCAAATAACTGAGTTATTTTTACATCACAATTCTCAGCTTAAAACCATTCTAATTATAGCATCCCATTTCTCATACTTTAATTACTCGTTACGCTTTCTTAACCACCGGAAGTTTAACCTACGTAAATTAAGTTATAGACAATACTGGTTTAGAAAAACTGGAATAAAATAATTGATACCTTTTATTCAAATCCCAATCACCAAACAAGTTATACTCGTTCCTCTTGGCAAAGGTGTAATGTCCTCTAGAATAGAATTACCTACCAGAAAAACCGGAAGGAACATAAAGTCGTAGAATCCAGACGAGACATACTACTTTGGTCTGCTAAATATTTATCGATTCTTGTCACAAAATCAGTGACTTTTTATTAACCAACGAGACTTTTTGCCTAATTTAGTGCTTCAAATACTCTCTCGACTTTTGTAAGTCAAAATTTATGATATTGCAAATGCCAGCAGGTGTCTCAAGATTTCAAGGCAAGAATCAATACTGAAACACTTTATTTTTAAGTTATTAAATGAACTCCTCCTAGCGTTTTGGATAAAGGGGAAATGAAAGAAAAAGTAACGTCAAAAAGTAACTGGAAAAAGAAGTAAGCAATTCTAACGTTATTAAATTACGGGAAAACCTGAAAAAGTAGGAAATGCACATACTGAATAGAAAAAAATATAATATATCATTTAGGTGTAGGTAAGATTATTATTCAAGGGAGACGGATGGGGAATAAGAAGTGAGTGGTTACTCCTTTAATTTTGAATATAGCAGCAGCGGACCTGTCTATCTAAAAAGTTTCCGGCTGTTTTCACATCCAAAAACTTGAATTTGAGTTCTAACAGCCTTAATACATTTTTCTTATCTAGATACGTTGCTGATTAAATTCACAAAATTTAAAGTTCAGCGAAAGTAAACATTTTTGTTCAAGAATAAAAAAAAACTTACTTTTATTTTGGATATGCTTATAGCGAACACTTTATTAAGACGTTCTCCTATAGACTGGAACATAACAATTCCTAAAGGTATGCCAATGACCGCATAAATCATACAAAACGCTTTCCCTGTGACAGTAACAGGAGTGGAATGTCCGTATCCTGTAATAAGAAAGTATATAAAATAAGGATTCGATCCTTTTAGAAAAGGATATTCGAAGAAGATGCCAGAGTAAGCACCTGGCTTTACTGTAAAATTACAAAGAAAATTCAAAGAAGTTAACGTTAGTCTATAGCCCCTGACCCCTTCTGAGAAATGACAGACAGAAAAGGCTGGAAAATTGGAAACTGGAGAAAGAAATGAAAATGAAAAAACTGACACTATAATCTGCAAATATATAGCCCAAATTATATATTTTCAATGCATTCTACCATCCTTAACTTGTTTTTGCAGTTTTGTTTCGTCAGAGTTGATTCGATTTACAGGTACACGGATTGAAACAGGAGAGACGCATTGCAAGAATAGCTGAAAATATATAATTTGGGCTATATATTTGCACATTAGGGGGAAGAAGGTAAAACATGGCGGGTCTGCATGCAAAATCTTTTAGCTACATTTATTCTGCATATCAAACAGTTCGCGGTAACGAACTGTAAGTAAGGAGCGACCCGGCTCAATAATAGCCGAAACTCTAAAAAAAAACGGAATTTAGGTACTAACAAATATTAAAAAAAAATCTGATTTGTATGCTGATTTCAAATATATAAGTTTCATTAAGTGTAGTTTTACCTCAGATTCGGGGTATCAGAGAACCCTCTTGTAGAGGTTTGAAACTCCTCTCTGCAAAAATGTAGAATTTTATATTTTTTGCCAGAAGAAAGATCACGGATGCGTGTTTATACATTTTTTTTTCCAGGGGTTATCTTGTCACCCCAGTGGTCCTAGAATATTAGGAGAGGGCTTGTTTGAACGGAAATTAAAAGTTATTGTGCTCTTTTTAAGCGACCAAAAAAATGAAGGGCAACTAGGCCCATCTCCCATGCCCCTTTTTCTCAAAATCTTCCGATCAAGATTTTGAGATAGCATTTTATTCAGCATAGTTGAATACCGAACAACTATGCCTTTGGAGATATAATGACCCCCCACAGCCCCCGGGGAAAGGTCTTTCAGTTAAAAAATTTGCCCATTGTTTACGTATACTATTTGTTATTAGAAAGTGTGCTTACATTTTTTTTGGTTGGGGGGGGGGAATTTTCTGCTGGTTGGATTTTCCACAAGGGAAGTTTCCAGGAGATGAATTTTTGGGGAGATATTACAATGGGAGAATTTGCCAGAATTCCTATACGAAATTCTTCGTTAGTCTTGCTTTCTCTTTGCCGACTCAATTTTACGCGTGGAGATGTTAAGGGTAATTGTCAAGGGTAAATTTTCACCAGGATTGAATAGTCTAGAGAATAAATCCGTGGGGAGGAGGGATTTTCCGTGGATTTGTAGCCATATTTCCTTGCACTAATTAAAAAATGATCATTAATTCAATTTAAAAAAAAAAAAGTTTTTTCAATTGTAAGCAAGGAGCAGAATTAAACCTTAAAAATAACAGAAATTATTACATATATGAGGGGCTGCTCCTATTAAACATCTCACTCTTTGCGCTAAAGTTTGAATTCTGTCCCAATTCTTTAAGGACGACTCCTGAAACAGGAGTCGAAACAGGAGGAAACTGTTTTTTTTTTTTTATTTAATTATGAAGTAAGAATTGTTTCATTAGGATTAACCACACTTAACTTCTTGGGTGGGGTGACTATAAAAATATAAGTACCTTTTTTATACTCCTTCCGAGGTAAAAGTAACTGATTGTTTTATTTTGTAAATTTATTTGATTATTCATCCTCCATACCATACCCTGGTATTTGGAGGGGATGCAGTTGTGTTAAGTTTGTTTTTTTGTTAAAAATCGATACTAAATATAACAAAAAATAGTAAAAAAAGAAGATGGCTATTAATATCTTAGTTTTACTTAACTTTCCATTGGTATTTTTGTTTTAATCGTTTTTGTGGGGAATTTGTTTTCTATTGATGCTTCTGCCAAGAACTTTATTGAGAACCATACACATATCAAATGGAAAAATGGTTCATAGGTCAACCCTAAGAAAATACCTATATTTCTTTTTGGTTGCAAATACTATTTGCAACAATTTGTTTCAGTCTGAAATGGTTGTTTATATGATACTTTTTTTTAAAGAAAATTTCTTAAGGTATTTGACCTAAGATTTGAAACAGGAACCCTAAATTATAAAAAAAGAAATTAGAGGAGTTTTCTAAAATCATTCTAAAATCAAACATAAAATTACAAAATGCAAAAACAGCCCATGTATTTCCTTAAAGTAGTTTTACTTTAATAATGTTATCTCTGAGAGTGATCCTATTCTTATAGTCTTTTAGCAAACAGTTCCGGTGATATTTCTTATAATAGATAAAATTTACAAAAAAAAGTGGTGGCAGTATTTTTTTGGAAACCAATGAAAATACGCTTTAATGGCAGTAGAGTGCTAATATGGAATTTGCTTGCCCCCATAGGAAAAACATTTCCAGAGCATGTACTTATGGATACCTTTCCAAGCAACGTGATTAAACAAGCTTTTACAATCGGAATTGTTTGATTGACATTTGCAAAAAGGGATAAGGAATTCGCAAATTGGACTCTATGAACGATACTAATTAATGTTTGAATAATAGGAGTGTGATTGATTCTAATTAGTGATTGGATAATTTTTTAACAAGAAATCTATGAATAAAATATTTTTGGAGGGATGGGAGTGAGGTATCTTAGAGTACTTATAATGGTGCTATTTGGGGAGATTACGTTCCTTGGCACCTTTTCAGAGCATGTACTTATGGTTTCCAAGCAACGTGATTAAACACGCTTTTACAATCTGAATTGTTTGATTGACTTTAGCAAAAAGGGATAAGGAATTCGCAAATTGGACTCTATGAACGATATTAATTAATGTTTGAATAATAGGAGTGTGATTGATTTTAATTAGTGATTGATTAATTTTTTAACAAGAAATCTATGAATAAAATATTTTTGGAGGGATGGGAGAGAGGTGTCTTAGAGTACTTATAATGGTGTTATTTGGGGAGATTACGTTCCTTGGCACCTTTCCAGAGCATGTACTTATGGATACCTTTCCAAGCAACGTGATTAAACACGCTTTTACAATCGGAATTGTTTGATTGACATTTGCAAAAAGGGATAAGGAATTCGCTAATTGGACTCTATGGACGATATTAATTAATGTTTGAATAATAGGATTGTGATTGATTCTAATTAGCGATTGGATAATTTTTTAACAAGAAATCTCTGAATAAAATATTTTTGGAGGGATGGGAGTGAGGTGTCTTAGAGTACTTATAATGGTGCTATTTGGGTACTTTACAGTCCTTGGCACCTTTCCAGAGCATGTACTTATGGATTCTAGCCGACTATGTTCCTTCCTGTGCTATTTGGGGAGATTACGTTCCTTGGCAACTTTTCAATGCATGTACTTATGGATTTGGGTGGATTATGGCGTCTTTCCAGAGCATGTACCTATGGATTTGGATGGATTATGTTCCTTCCTATGCTATTCTAAGGTTTTATGATCCTTCCTATGCTATTCTATGGCCTTATGTTCCTTCCTGTGTTATTCTTTGGGACCTCTACACGTGATTAAACACGTTTTGCTTGCCTTTCATTGGTACCTTTCCAAGCGAGCGGGAATTCCCCTCCGGTTCCTACACACTGCAAAAAGCAAGATATTTATTATAAATTTGGAACAATTGTCACATTCAGCATGGCGTGTGTTATTTTTTTTTTTTTTGCAATTGACGTTTTTTCTGATTGGAACAATATCAATCTTTGCAAATGGTTAACGATGACAAACATGTTTTCAACCAGATGGGTTTTTGAAAGCACATTCAGCATGGCGTGCGTTATTTTATTTTTTTTTTGGAATTGGCATTTTCGTCTGATAACATGTACCATTCATTGCGATCATATCTCCAAAAAAAGGAGTGATGGGAGCGAGGTGTCTTAGAGTAGGCCTACTTGATTAAAACTTTTACCTTGAGCATCGATGTTGTTAGCAGAATTTCAAAAGAATCATTTATGAGTGCAGGCGTATCTGATGAAATAATTTAGGTCGTATATTAAATTTAATTTATTTTTTTTAATGCAGTAGTTTTTCAGTAAGGACACTCGATATCCTAAAAGTGTTTGATTCAAACTTTTACCTTGAGCATCGTTGTTGTTAGCAGAATTTCAAAAGGATCGTTTATGAGTGCTGGCGTATGTGATGAAACAATTTAGGTCGTATGATAAATTGAATTTATTTTTTTTTAATGCAGAAGTTTTTCAGTAAGGACACTCGATATCCTAAAATTGTTTGATTCAAACTTTTACCTTGAGCATCGATGTTGATAGCAGAATTTCAAAAGGATCGTTTAGGAGTGCTGGCGTATCTGATGAAATAATGTAGGTCGTATGATATTTTTTTTTTTAATGCAGTAGTTTTTCAGTAAGGACACTCGATATCCTAAAAGTGTTTGATTCAAACTTTTACCTTGAGAATCGATGTTGTTAGAAGAATTTCAGAAAGATCGTTTATGAGTGCTGGCGTATCTGATGAAATAATTTAGGTCGCATGATCAATTTAATTTATTCTTTTAATTCAGTAGTTTTTCAGTTAGGACACTCGATATCCTAAAAGTGTTTGATTCGAACTTTTACCTTGAACATCGATGTTTTTAGCAGAATTTCAAAAGGATCATTCATAAGTGCTGGCGTATCTGATGAAATAATTTAGATTGTATGATTAATTTAATTTTGAATTATTTTTTTTTGCATTAGTTATTTAATAGGCACACTCGATATCCTAAGAATGTTTGATTCAATTTTTACCTTGAGCATCGAAGTTTTTAGTAGAATTTCAAAAGGATCGTTTATAAGTGCTGACCTGTCTTTGATGAACTAATTATGTCGCATTATAATTTTTTTTTAATACAGTAGTTATTCAATAAGGACACTCGATATCCTAAAAGTGTTTGATTCCAACTTTTACCTTGAGAATAGATATTGTTAGCAGAATTTCAAAAGGATCGTTTATGAGTGCTGGCGTATCTGATGAAATAATTTAGGTCGTATGATAAATTTAATTTATTTTTTTTAATGCAGTAGTTTTTCAATAAGGGCACTCGATATCCTAAAAGTGTTTGATTCAAACTTTTACCTTGAGAATCAATGTTGTTAGCAGAATTTGAAAAGGATCGTTTATGAGTGCTGGCGTATCTGATGAAATAATTTAGGTCTTATGATAAATTTAATTTATTTTTTTTAATGCAATAGTTTTTCAGTAAGGACACTCAATATCTTAAAAGTGTCTGATTCAAATTTTTACATTGATCATCGATGTTGTTAGTAGAATTTCAAAAGGATCACTTATGAGTGCTGGCGTATCTGATGAAATAATTTAGGTCGTATGATAAATTTAATTTATTTTTTTTAATGCAGTAGTTTTTCAGTAAGGACACTCGATATCCTAAAAGTGTTTGATTCAAACTTTTACCTTGAGCATCGATGTTGTTAGCAGAATTTCAAAAGCATCATTTATGAGTACTGGCGTATCTTATGAAATAATTTAGGTCGTATGATAAAGTTAATTTATTTTTTTTTAATGCATTAGTTTTTTAATAATGAAACTCGATATCCTAAAATTGATTGATTCAAACTTCTACCATGAGCATCGATTTTATTAGAATAATTTCAAAATGATCATTTATGAGTGCTGGCTTATCTGATGAAATAATCTAGGTCGTATGATAAATTTAATTTTTTTTTTTAATGCAGTAGTTTTTTAGTAAGGACACTCGATATCCTAAAAGCGTTTGATTCAGACTTTTACCTTGAGAATCGATGTTGTTAGAAGAATTTCAAAAGGATCATTTATTAGTGCTGGCGTATCTGATGAAATAATTTAGGTCGTATGATAAATTTAATTTTTTTTTAATGCAGTAGTTTTTCAGTTAGGACACTCGATATCCTAAAAGTGTTTGATTCAAACTTTTACCTTGAGAATCGATGTTGTTAGAAGAATTTCAAAAGCATCTTTCATAAGCGCTGGCGTATCTGATGAAATAATTTAGATTGTATGATTAATTTAATTTTGAATTATTTTTTTTTGCAGTAGTTATTTAATAAGCACACTCGATATCCTAAAAATGTTTGATTCAATGTTTACCTTGAGCATCGAAGTTTTTTAGTAAAATTTCAAAAGGATCGTTTATAAGTGCTGACCTGTCTTTGATGAACTAATTCATGTCGCATGATAATTTTTTTTTTAATTCACTAGTTATTCAATAAGGACACTCGATATCCTAAAAGTGTTTGATTCCAACTTTTACCTTGAGAATAGATGTTGTTCGCAGAATTTCAAAAGGATCGTTTATGAGTGCTGGCATATCTGATGAAATAATTTAGGTCTTATGATAAATTTAATTTATTTTTTTCAATGCAATAGTTTTTCAGTAAGGACACTTGATATCTTAGAAGTGTATGATTCAATTTTTTAACTTTAACATAGATATTGTTAGCAGAATTTCAAAAGGATCTTTAATGAGTGCTGGCGTATCTAATGAAATAATTTAGATCGTATGATAAATTTAATTTTTTTTTTTTAATGCACTAGCTTTTCAGTAGGGACACTACATATCCTAAAAGTGTTTCATTCAAACTTTTACCTTGAGCATCGATGTTCACACACACACACACACAGAGACGACACACACACACAGAGATGACACACACACACAGAGACGAAACACACATAGTAACGACACACGCACAGAGACGATACACACGCAGAGAGACAATAAACACACTGACAAGACGCACACACATAGCGACGACACACGCACAGAGACAACGAATACACAGAGACTACACACGCACACAAGAGAAGACACACGCACAGAGACGACACACACACACAGAGAAGACACACACATACAGACGAAACACACACATAGCAACGACACACGCACAGAGACGACAAACACACTGAGACGACACACACACACAGAGAGAAGACACATGCACAGAGATGACACGCACACATAGAGAAGACACACTCACAGATACGACACACGCACACAGATGACACACATACAGAGACTCCACACACACACATAGACGACACACACACAGAGATATGACAAACACAGAGACAAGACACACACAGAGACAACACACACAGAGAGACGGGAACACACACACAGAAATGACAAACACACATAGAGACGACACACACAAAGAGACGACACACACACAGATACGAAACACACATAGAGACGATACACGCACAAAGACGACACACACACACAGAGAGAGAAGACACACACACAGAGACGACACACACACAGAGATGACACCAATACAGAGACGACGCACACACACAGAGACGACACACACACACAGAGATGACAAACACAGAGACAATACACACACAGAGACAACACACACAGAGAGACGTGAACACACACACAGAAATGGCAAACACACATAGAGACGACACACACACAGAGACGACACACACACAGAGACGAAACATACGTAGAGACGATACACGCACAAAGACGACACACACACAAAGACAACAAGCACAGAAACAACACTTACACAGAGACGACGCACACATAGCGACGACACACGTACAGAGACGACACAAACAGAGAGACGACAACACACAGAGAGAATACACACGCACAGAGACGACACTCACACACACACACACACAGAGACGACACACACACAGAGATGATAGAGACCAAACACACTTAGAGACGACACAAGCACAGAGACGATACACACACACAGAAACGACAACACACACACAGAGACGACACACACATAGCGACGACACATGCACAGAGACGACACTCACACACACACAGAGAGGACACACACAGACAGAGAGAAGACACACGCATAGAGACGACACACACACAGAGAGACAACACACACACAGAGACGACACACACACACATAGCGACGACACACGCACAGAGACGACACACACACAGAGACGCCGCACACACAGAGAGAAGACACACGCACAGAGACGACACATACACACAGAGACGGCACACACACAGATAAGACACACACAGAGAAACGTCTCACACAAAGAGAGTACTCACACACAGAAAGGACAAACAAACAGAGAAGGCACACACACACAGAGACGACACACACACACACAGAGAAGACACACGCACAGAGAGGACACACACACACAGAGACAACACACACACACACACGACACCTACAAATAGCGACGACACACGCACAAAGACGACAAACACACAGAGGCGACGCACACACAGAGAGAAGACACACGCACAGAGATGACAAGCACACACAGAGATGACACACACACAGAGATGACACACACACAGAGACGACTCACCCATAGAGACGACAAACGCACAGAGACGATACAAACACAGAGACAACACACACAGAGAGACGAGACACACACAAAGAGACGACACACATACACACAGATACGAAACACACATAGAGACGACACACGCATAGAGACAACACATACGCAGATACAACACCCACACAGAGACGATGCACACACACAGAGACGACACACACACAGAGACGACACACTCAAAGTGACGACTTACACATAGAGACGACACGCACACAGAGACGACAAACACACAGAGACGACACACATAGAGAGACGACTCACACACAGAGAGACGACAAACACACACAGACAACACACACACAAAGAGAGGACACACACACAGATAAGAAACACACAAAGATAAGACACACTCACAGAGACGACACACACACAGAGTCGACTCACACACAGAGAGGACAAACACACAGAGACGACAGACACAAAGAGACGACTCACACTCAGAGAGGACAAACACACAGAAACTATACACACACAGAGAGACGACTCACATATAGAGACAACTCAGACACAGAGACGACAGACACACAAAGACGAAACACACACAGAGACGACGCATACACAGAGAGGACAAACACACAGAAACTATACACACACAAAGAGACGACTCACATATAGAGACAACACAGACACAGAGACGACAGACACACAAAGACGAA
This sequence comes from Artemia sp. Qi Xiang Cuo, assembly GCF_049724085.1. Lineage (NCBI taxonomy): Eukaryota > Metazoa > Arthropoda > Branchiopoda > Anostraca > Artemiidae > Artemia > Artemia sp. Qi Xiang Cuo. Next base: position 67,819,325 of record NC_142800.1, read on the forward strand.
ACACACACAGAGACGACGCATACACAGAGGCGACACACACACACAGGGACGACAAACATACAGAGAAGACACAAAAACAGAGACTACACACCCACAGAGACGACACACACACAGATACGAAACACACATAGAGACGACACACACACATAGAGACAGCACACACACAGAGACGAAACCCAAACAGAGACGACACACACACAGAGAGACGACACACACAAAGTGACAACTTACACATAAGTGTCCACTCTAAGTGAACCTAGATCAACACAACTTTTTGGATATCTCTCTCACTATGACTCTGTTTGTGTGACGTGTCTTTGCGTGTGTCATCTCTATGTGTGTGTCATCTCTGTGGGTGTTTCGTCTCTGTTTTTGTGTCTTCTCTGTATGTTTGTCGTGTCTGTGTGCGTGTGTGTCGTCTCTGTGTATGTGTCGTCTCTATGTGAGTTTTGTCTCTGTGTGTGTGTCTTCTCTGTGTCTGTGTTGTCTCTATGTGTGTCTCGTCTCTGTGTGTATGATAAATTTAATTTATTTTTTTTAATGCAGTAGTTTTTCAGTAAGGACACTCGATATCCTAAAAGTGTTTGATTCAAACTTTTACCTTGAGAATCGATGTTGTTAGCAGAATTTCAAAAGGAGCGTTAATGAGTGCTGGCGCATCTGATGAAATAATTTAGGTCGTATGATCAATTTAATTTATTCTTTTAATGCAGTAGTTTTTCAGTAAGGACACTCCATATACTAAAAGTGTTTAATTCAAACTTTTACCTTGAGCATCGATGTTCACACACACACACACAGAGACAACACACACATAAAGAGATGACACACACACACAGAGACTACACACCCATAGAGACTACACACGCACAAAGACGATGCACACACCAAGAGACAACACACACACATAGCGACGACACAGGCACAGACCCGACACACACACAGAGACGACACACACACAGAGAGAAGACACACGCACAGAGATGACACACACACAGAGACAACACGCACACACAGACGACACACACATAGCGACGACACTCTCACAGAGACGACAAACACAGAGAGACGACACACATACACACACAGAGAAGACACATGCACAGAGACGACACGCACACACAGAGACGACACACACACAGAGACAACACACACACAGAGACGACACACACATAGCGACGACACACACAAACACATAGCGACGACACACACACAGACAGAGAGAGAAGACACACACACAGAGTTGAAACACACACAAAGATGACACACACACACAGACGACAAACACACACACAGACGACACACACACACAGAGACGACACACACACAGAGACAATACACACACAGAGACAACACACACAGAGAGACGGGAACACACACACAGAAACGACAAACACACATAGAGACGACACACACAAAGAGACGACACAGACACAGATACGAAACACACATAACGACGATACACGCACAGAGACGAAACACACACAAAGACAACAAGCACAGAGACAACACGCACACAGAGACAACACACACACACAGAGAATACACACACATAGCGACGACACACGCAAAGAGACGACACAAACAGACAGACAACACACACACAGACAGACGACACACGCACAGAGACGACACTCACACACACACACACAGACACGACAAACACACAGAGATGACAGAGACGAAACACACATACACACGACACATGCACAGAGACGATACACGCACACAGAGACAACACACACACAGAGACGACACACACATAGCGACGACACACGCACAGAGACGACACGCACACATACACAGAGATTACACACACACACACACAGAGAAGACACACGCACAGAGACGACACACACACACACAGAGACAACACACACAGAGACGACACACATACACATAGCGACGACTCATGCACAGAGACGACACACACACAGAGACGACACACACACAGAGAGAAGACACACGCACAGAGACGACACAAACACAGAGACGACACACACACAGAGATGACACACACACACAGACGACAGAAACAAAGAGAGGACTCAAACACAGAGAGGACAAACACACAGAAACGGCACACACACACACACACAGAGACGACACACACACACAGAAGACACACACACAGAGAGGACACACACACACACAGACAACACACACACAGAGACGACAAACACACACATAGCGACGACACACGCACAGAGACGACACACACACAGAGACGACTCACACACAGATAGAAGACACACGCACAGAGACGACTCACACACACAGAGACGACATACACACAGAGATGATACACACACACAGACGAAACACACATAGAGACGACACACGCACAGAGACGATACACACAAAGAGATACGAAACACACATAGAGACGACACACGCATAGAGACGACACACACACAGAGACAACAACCACACAGGGACGATACACACAGGGAGACGACACACACACAGAGACGACACACACAAAGTGACGTCTTACACACAGAGAAGACACACGCACAGAGACGACAAACACACAAAGACGACACACAGAGAGAGACGACACACACAGGGAGAGACGACACTCACACAGAGACAACACACACACAGAGACGAAACACACACAGATACGAAACACAAAAAGAGACGACACAAACACAGAGACTACACACGCACAGAGTTGACAAAAACACATATATGACAAACACAAATAGACTACAGACACAAAGAGAAGACTCAAACACAGAGAGGACAAACACACAGAAACGACACACACACAGAGACGACACACACATAGAGACAAAACACACACAGAGACGACACACACACAGAGACGAAACACACACAGAGACGACGCATACACAGAGGCGACACACACACACAGTGACGACAAACATACAGAGAAGACACAAAAACAGAGACGACACACCCACAGAGACGACACACACACAGATAAGAAACACACATAGAGACGACACACACACATAGAGAAACCACACACACAGAGACGACACCCAAACAGAGACGACACACACACACAGAGACGACACACACAAAGTGACAACTTACACATAAGTGTCCACTCTAAGTGAACCTAGATCAACACAACTTTTTGGATATATCTCTCACTATGACTCTGTTTGTGTGACGTGTTTGTGCGTGTGTCGTCTCTATGTGTGTGTCATCTCTGTGGGTGTGTCGTCTCTGTTTTTGTGTCTTCTCTGTGTGTTTGTCGTCTCTGTGTGTGTGTGTCGTCTCTGTGTATGTGTCGTCTCTGTGTTTTTTCTCTGTGTGTGTGTCGTCTCTGTGTCTGTGTTGTCTCTATGTGCGTGTCATCTCTCTGTGTGTGTACGTGTCGTTTCTGTGTGTTTGTCCTCTCTGTGTGTGAGTCGTCTCATTGTGTCTGTCGTCTCTGTGTGTTTGTGTCTGTCGTTTCTGTATGTTTGTCCTCTCTGTGTGTGAGTCGGCTATATGTGTGTGTCGTCTCTGTGCGTGTGTGGTCTCTTTGTATGTTTCGTATCTCTGTGTGTCGTCTCTTTGTGTGTGTTGTCTCTGTGTGTTTGTCGTCTCTGTGTGTGTGTGTGTGTGTGTGTGTTGTCCCTCTATGTGTGTAGTCTCTGTGTGTGTGTCATCTCTATGTGTAAGTCGTCACTTTGTGTGTGTCGTCTCTGTGTGTGTGTGTGTGTGTCGTCTCTGTGTGGGTGTCGTCTCTGTGTGTGTGCTGTCTCTATGTGTGTGTGTCGTCTCTATGTGTGTTTCGTATCTGTGTGTGTGTCGTCTCTGTGGGTGTGTTGTGTCTTTTTTTGTGTCTTCTCTGTATGTTTGTCGTCTCTCTGTGTGTGTGTCGCCCCTGTGTATGTGTCGTCTCTATGTGTGTTTGGTCTGTGTGTGTGTGTCGTCTCTCTGTGTGTGTTGTCTCTATGTGTGTGTCGTATCAGTGTGTGTGTGTTGTCTCTGTGTCTTTGTCCTCTCTGTGTGTGATTCGTCTCTGTGTGTGTGTCGTCTCTGTGTGTTTGACCTATCTGTGTGTGAGTGGTCTCTGTGTGTTTGTCGTCTCTGTGAGTTTGTCGTCTCTTTGTGTTTTAGTCTCTGTGTGTGTGTCGTCTCTGTGTGTGTGTGTTCTCTGTGTGTTTGTAGTCTCTGTGTGTGTGTGTCGTCTATCTATGTGTGTCGTCTCTGTGTGTTTGTCGTCTCTGTGTGCGTGTCGTCTCTATGTGTAATTCGTCACTTTGATTGTGTAGTATATGTGTGTGTATCGTATCTGTGTTTGTGTGTATTCTTTGTGTGGGTGTTGTCTCTGTGTGAGTGTTTTCTCTATGCGTGTGTCGTCTCTATGTGTGTTTCGTATCTGTGTGTGTGTGACGTCTCTGTGTGTGTGTCTCGTTTCTCTGTGTGTGTTGTCTCTGTGTGTGTATCGTCTCTGTGCGTGTGTCGTCTCTATGGGTGTTTCGTCTCTGTGTGTGTGTCATCTCTGTGTGTGTGTCGTCTCTGTGTGTGTGTCATCTCTGTGCGTGTGTCGTCGCTATGTGTGTCTGTCGTCTCTGTGTGTTTGTGTCTGTCGTCTCTGTGTGTTTGTCCTCTCTGTGTGTGAGTCGGCTCTATGTATGTGTCGTCTCTGTGCGTGTGTCGTCTCTTTGTATGTTTCGTGTCTGTATGTGTATCGTCTTTTTGTGTGTGTTGTCTCTGTGTGTGTGTCGTCTCTGTGTGTGTGTGTGTGTGTGTGTGTTGTCACTCTATGTGTGTCGTCTCTGTATGTGTGTAGTCTCTATGTGTAAGTCGTCTCTTTGTCTGTGTTGTCTCTGTGTGTGTGTGTTGTCTATGTGGGGGTGTCGGCTCTGTGTGTGTGTGCTGTCTATATGTGTGTGTGTAGTCTCTATGTGTGTTTCGTATCTGTGTGTGTGTAGTCTCTGTGTGTGTGTTGTCTGTGTTTTTGTGTCTTCTCTGTATGTTTGTCGTCTCTGTGTGTGTGTGTCGCCTCTGTGTTTGCGTCGTCTCTGTGTGTGTTTCGTCTTTGTGTGTCTGTCGTCTCTGTGTCTGTGTTGTCTCTATGTGTGTGTCGTCTCTCTGTGTGTGTGTCGTGTCTGTGTGTTTGTCCTCTCTGTGTGTGAGTCGTCTCTGTGTTTCTGTCGTCTCTTTGTGTTTTTTCTCTCTGTGTGTGAGTCGTCTCTGTGTGTGTGTCGTCTCTGTGATTGTGTCATCTCTCTGTGTTTTCGTCTATGGGTGTGTGTCGTCTATTTGTTTGTATTATGTCTATTTGTGTTTAGTCTCTGTGTGTGTGTGTCGTTTGTCTATGTGTGTCGTCTCTGTGTGTTTGTCCTCTCTATGTGTGTGTCGACTCTGTGTGTGTCGTCTCTGTGTGTTTGTCGTATCTATGTGTTTTCTTATCAGTGTGTGTGTCGACTCTTTGTGTGTGTGGTCTCTGTATGTTTGTGTTCTCTCGGTGTGTGTGTCGTTTATCTGTGTGTGTCGTCTCTGTGTGTTTGTCGTCTCTGTGTGCGTGTCGTCTCTCTGTGTAAGTCGTCACTTTGAGTGTGTCGTCTCTGTGTGTGTATCGTCTCTGTGTTTGTGTGTCTTCTTTGTGTGGGTGTTGTCTCTGTGTGAGTGTTTTCTCTATGCGTGTGTCGTCTCTATGTGTGTTTCGTATCTGTGTGTGTGTGACGTCTCTGTGTGTGTGTCTCGTCTCTCTGTGTGTGTTGTCTCTGTGTGTGTATCGTCTCTGTGCGTGTGTCGACTCTCGGTGTGTTTCGTTTCTATGTGTGTGTCGTCTCTGTGCGTGGGTCGTCGCTATGTTTGTGAGTCATCTCCGTTCATGTTTCGTCTGTTTGTGTGTCTGTAGTCTGTGTGTCTGTTTCATTTGTGTGTTTGTGTCGTGTCTGTGAGTGTCTCTTCTCTCTCTGTGTGTGTGTGTGTCGTCTCTGTGTGTGTGTGTCATTTCTGTGTGTTTGTCCTCTCTGTATGTGAGTCCTCTCTTTGTGTCTGTCGTCTCTGTGTGTGTGTCATCTCTGTGTGTGTGTCGTCTCTGTGTGTGTGTGTCGTCTCTGCGTATGTCTCCTCTGTGTGTGCGTCGTCTCTGTGTGTGTGTCGTCTCTGTACCTGTGTCGTCGCTCTGTGTGTGTGTGTCGTCTCTGTGTGTGTTGTCTCTCTGTGTGTGTGTCGTCTCTGTGCGTGTGTCTTCTCTCTCTGTGTGTATGTCGTCTCTGTGTGTGTGTGCGTGTCGTCTCTGTGCTTGTGTCGTCGCTATTTGTGTGTCGTCTCTGTGTGTGTGTTGTCTCTGTGTGTGTGTATCGTCTCTCTGCGTGTGTCTTCTCTATGTGTGTTTCGTCTCTGTGTGTATGTCATCTCTGTCTGTGTGTCGTCTGTGTGTGTGTGTGTGTGTGAGTGTAGTCTCTGTGCGTGTGTCGTCGCTATGTGTTTGTCGTCTCTGTGTGTGTGTTTTCTCTGTGTGCGTGTTGTCTCTGTGCTTGTTGTCTTTGTGTGTGTGTTGTCTCTGTGCGTGTATCGTCTCTATATGTGTTTCGTATCTGTGTGTGTGTCTTCTCTTTGTGTGTGTCGTCTCTATGTGTGTTTGTCGTTTCTGTGTGTGTTTTCCCGTCTCTCTGTTTGTGTTGTCTCTGTGTGCGTATCGTCTCTGTGTGTGTATCATCTCTGTGTGTGTTTGTCGTCTCTGTGTGTGTGTGTTGTCTCTGTGTGTTTGTCATCTCTGTGTGTGTGTCCTCTCTGTTTTTGTGTCTTCTCTGTATATTTGTCGTCTCTGTGTGTGTGTGTCGTCTCTGTGTATGTGTCGTCTCTGTGTGTGTTTTGTCTCTGTGTGTGTGTCGTCTCTGTGTCTGTGTTGTCTCTATGTGTGTGTCGTCTCTGTGTGTGTCCGTGTCGTTTCTGTGTGTTAGTCCTCTCTGTGTGTGAGTCGTCTCTTTGTATTTGTCGTCTCTGTGTGTGTGTGTTTGTCGTCTCTGTATATTTGTCCTCTCTGTGTGTGAGTCGGCTCTTTGTGTGTGTCGTTTCTGTGCGTGTGTCGTCTCTTTGTATGTTTTGTATCTATGTGTATCGTCTCTTTGTGTGTGTTGTCTCTGTGTGTTTGTCGTCTCTGTGTGTGTGTGTGTGTGTTGTCCCTCTATGTGTGTAGTCTCTGTGTGTGTGTCGTCTCTATGTGTAAGTCGTCACTTTGTGTGTGTCGTCTGTGTGTGTGTGTGTGTGTGTCCTCTCTGTGTGGGTGTCGTCTGCGTCTGTGTACTGTCTCTATGTGTGCGTCGTCCCTCTGTGTTTGTCGTCTTTGTGTGCGTGTCGTCTCTGTGTGTGTGTTGGCTAATTGTGTGTGTAGTCTCTGTATGTGTTTCCTCTCTCTGTGTGTGTGTCAACTCTGTTTATGTCTTGTCTCTGTGTGTTTCGTCTTTGTGTGTGTGTCGTCTCTGTGTTGTCTCTCTTTGTGTGTCGTATCAGTGTATGTTTGTTGTTTCTGTGTCTTTATCCTCTCTGTGTGTGATTCATCTCTTTGTGTGTGTCGTTTCTTTGTGTTTGACCTCTCTGTCTGTGAGTGGTCTCTGTGTGTGTGTCGTCTCTGTGCGTTTGTCGTCTCTTTGTGTTTTCGTATAAGTGTGTGTGTCGTCTCTTTGTGTGTGTGGTCTCTGTGTGTTTGTCGTCTCTGTGTGTGTGTGTCGTTTCTCTTTGTGTGTCGTCTCTGTGTGTTTGTCGTCTCTGTGTGCGTGTCGTCTCTCTGTGTAAGTAGTCACTTTGAGTGTATAGTCTCTGTGTGTGTTTCGTCTCTGTGTGTGTGTGTAGTCTGTGTGTGGGTGTAGTCTCTGTGTGAGTGTTTTCTCTCTGCGTGTGTAGTCTCTATGTGTGTTTCGTCTCTTTGTGTGTTTGTGACGTCTCTTTGTGTGTGTGTCGTCTGTGTGTGTTTGTCGTTTCTGTGTGTGTCGTTTGTGCGCGTTTGTCTTCGCTATGAGTGTGTAGTATCTGTGTGTGATTTGTTTATGTGCGTGTATTGTCTCTGAGTTTGTATTGTTTCTGTGCGTGTGTCATCGCTATGTGCGTGTGTCGTCTCTGTGTGTGTGTCGTCTCTCTGTGTGTGTGTCGTCTCTGTGAGTGTGTCTTCTCTCTGTGTGTGTGTCGTCTCTGTGTGTGTGTGTGTGCAATGTCTGTGTGTTTGTCCTCTCTGTATGCGAGTCCTCTCTTTGTGTGTGTCGCCTCTGTATGTGCGTCATCTATGTGTGTGTGTAATCTCTGTGTGTGTGTGTCGTTTCTATGCGTGTGTGTTCTCTGTGCGTGCGTCTTCTCTCTGTGTATGTCTTCTCTGTACCTGTGTCGTCGCTATGTGTGTGTGTGTCGTCTCTGTGTGTGTGTTGTCACTGTGTGTGTGTGTCGTCTCTGTGCGTGTGTCTTCTCTCTCTGTGTGTGTGTCGTCTCTGTGTGTGTGTGCGTGTCGTCTCTGTGCATGTGTCGTCTCTATGTGTGTGTCGTCTCTGTGTGTGTTGTCTCTGTGTGTGTGTGTCGTCTCTCTGCGTGTGTCGTCTCTATGTGTGTTTCGTCTCTGTGTGTATGTCATCTCTGTCTGTGTATCGTCTCTGTGTGTGTGTGTGTGAGTGTCGTCTCTGTGCGTGTGTCTTCTCTCTGTGTGTTGTCGTCTCTGTGTGTGTGTCATCTCTGTGCGTGTGTCGTCGCTATGTGTGTGTCGTCTCTGTGTGTGTGTTTTCTCTGTGTGCGTTTTGTCTCTATGCTTGTTGTCTTTGTGTGTGTGTTGTCTCTGTGCGTGTGTCGTCTCTATATGTGTTTCGTATCTGTGTGTGTGTCTTCTCTTAGTGTGTGTCGTCTCTGTGTGTGTTTGTCGTTTCTGTGTGTGTGTTCCCGTCTCTCTGTTTGTGTTGTCTCTGTGTGCGTATCGTCTCTGTGTGTGTATCATCTCTGTGTGTGTTTGTCGTCTCTGTGTGTGTGTGTTGTCTCTGTGTTTTTGTCATCTCTGTGTGTGTGTCCTCTCTGTGCGTGTCTCTACTCTCTGTGTGTGAGTATGTCGTCTCTGTGTGTGTGTCGTCGCTGTGTGTGTTTCATCTCTGTGTGTGTGTTGTCTCTGTGTGTGTGTCGTCTCTGTGTGTGCGTGTCGTCTCTGTGCATGTGTCTTCTCTGTGTGTGTGTGTGTGTCTCCTCTGTGTGTTTGTCATCTCTGCTGTGCGTCGTCGCTATGTGCGTGTCGTTGTTGTTTGCGTGTTGTCTCTGTGTGTGTCGTCTCTATGTGTGTGTCGTCTCTGCGTGTGTATCATCTCTGTGCGTGTGTCGTTTATCTGCGTGTGTCGTTGCTCTGTGTGTGTGTCATGTGTGTATGTGTGTTGTCTCTGTTTGTGTTTGTATCGTCTCTATGAGTGTGTCGTCTCTATGTGTGTTTCGTCTCTGTGTGTGTGTGTCATCTCTGTGTGTTTGTCGTCTCTCTGTGTGTGTGTGAACATCGATGCTCCAGGTAAAAGTTTGAATCAAACACTTTTAGCATATCGAGTGTCCTTACTGAAAAACTACTGCATTAAAAAAATAAATTAAATTTATCATACGACCTAAATTATTTCATCAGATACGCCAGCACTCATAAACGATCCTTTTGAAATTCTGCTAACAACATCGATTCTCAAGGTAAAAGTTTGAATCAAACACTTTTAGGATATCGAGTGTCCTTACTGAAAAACTACTGCATTAAAAAAAAATAAATTAAATTTATCATACGACCTAAATTATTTCATCAGATATGCCAGCACTCATAAACGATCCTTTTGAAATTCTGCTAACAACATCGATGTTCAAGGTAAAAGTTTGAATCAGACACTTTTAGCATATCGAGTGTCCATAATAAAAAAAAACATCAGTAAAAAAATAAATTAAATTTATCATACGATCTAAATTATTTCATCAGATGCGCCAGCACTCATAAGCGATCCTTTTGAAATTCTTCTAACAACATCGATTATAAAGGTAAAAGTTTGAATTAAACACTTTTAGGATATAGAGTGTCCTTACTGAAAAACTACTTAATTAAAAAAAATAAATTAAATTTATCTTACGACCTAAATTATTTCATCAGATACGCCAGCACTCATAAAAGATCCTTTTGAAATTCTGCTAACAACATCGATTCTCAAGGTAAAAGTTGGAATCAAACACTTTTAGGATATCGAGTGTCCTTATTGAATAACTACTGTATTAAAAAAAAAAAATTATCATGCGACATGAATTAGTTCATCGATGACAGGTCAGCACTTATAAACGATCCTTTTGAAATTCTGCTAAAAACTTCGATGCTCAAGGTAAAAATTGAGTCAAACATTTTTAGGATATCGAGTGTGCTTATTAAATAACTACTGCAAAAAAATAATTAAAAATTATATTAATCATACAATCAAACTATTTCATCAGATACACCAGCACTTATGAACGATACTTTTTAAATTCTACTAAAAACATCGATGCTCAAGGTAAAAGTTTGAATCAAACACTTTTAGGATATCGAGTGTCCTTACTAAAAAACTACTGCATTAAAAAAAAATTAAATTGATCATATGACCTAGATTATTTCATCAGATACGCCAGGACTCATAAATGATCCTTTTGAAATTCTTCTAACAACATCGATTCTCAAGGTAAAAGTTTGAATCAAACACTTTTAGGATATCGAGTGTCCTTACTGAAAAACTGCTGCATTAAAAAAAAAGTTAAATTTATCATACGCCCTAAATTATTTCATCAGATACGCCAGCACTCATAAACGATCCTTTTAAAATTCTGCTAACAACATCGATGCTCAAGGTAAAAGTTTGAATCAAGTACTCTAAGACACCCCGCTCCCATCCCTTCTTTTTTAGAGCTATGATCGCAATGAATGGTACCTATTATCAGACAAAAATGCCAATTGCCAAAAAAAAAAAAAATAGCGCACGCCATGCTGAATGTGCTTTCAAAAACTCATCTGGTTGAAAACATGTTTGTTATCTTTAACCATTTTCAAAGATTGATATTGTTCCAATCAGAAAAAACGTCAATTGCTAAAAAAAAAAAAAAAATAACACACGCCATGCTGAATGTGACAATTGTTCCAAATTTATAATAATTATCTTGCTTTTTTCAGTCTGTAGGAACTGGAGGGGAATCCCCGCTCGCTTGGAAATGTACCAATGAAAGGCAAGCAAAACGTGTTTAATCACGTGTAGAGGTCACGTGTACATGCTCTGGAAAGGTGCCAAGGAACGTAAAGTACCCAAATAACACCATTATAAGTACTCTAAGACACCTCACTCCCATCCCTCCAAAAATATTTTATTCAGAGATTTCTTGTTAAAAAATTATCCAATCACTAATTAGAATCAATCAGAATCCTATTATTCAAACATTAATTAATATCGTTCATAGACTCCAATTTGCGAATTCCTTATCCCTTTTTGCAAATGTCAATCAAACAATTCCGATTGTAAAAGCGAGTTTAATCACGTTGCTTGGAAAAGTATCCATAGGTACAAGCTCTGGAAAGGTGCCAAGGAACGTAATCTCCCAAAATAACACCATTATAAGTACTCTAAGACACCTCGCTCCCATCCCTCCAAAAATATTTTATTCAGAGATTTCTTGTTAAAAAATTATCCAATCACTAATTAAAATCAATCACACTCCTATTACTCAAAAATTGATTAGTATCATTGATAGAGTCCAATTTGCGAATTCCTTATCCCTTTTTGCAAATGCCAATCAAACAATTCCGATTGTAAAAGCGTGTTTAATCATGTTGCTCGGAAAGGTATCCACAAGTACATGCTCTGAAAAGGTGCCAAGGAACGTAATCTCTTCAAAATAACACCATTATAAGTACTCTAAGACACCTCGCTCCCATCCCTCCAAAAATATTTTATTCAGAGATTTCTTGTTAAAAAATTATCCAATCACTAATTAGAATCAATCACACTCCTATTACTAAAACATTAATTAATATCGTTCATAGAGTCCAATTTGCGAATTCCTTATCCCTTTTTGCAAATGTCAATCAAACAATTCCGATTGTAAAAGCGTGTTTAATCACGTTGCTTGGAAAGGTATCCATAAGTACATGCTCTGAAAATGTTTTTCCTATAGGGGCAAGCAAATAGCATGGTAATTCCTATGGGGGCAAGCAAATTCCATATTAGCACTCTACTGATGGCAGGGCTCTTGAACTTTTTTCTTTAGTTGATCATAGACGACAAGCTAAAATTTGATTAGCGATGTCTACAAAATAAATAAATTATAATAGATGATGATAAAAGAAAAAAACACATTAGCTTTAAAAAACGTGGAATGCCCTATATTTTAAGTATAATGCCTTAAACCCTCAAGAGCCAAGAGTGGCCCGCGGGGCGTCTACGAAGCTTCGCCAAATATCTCAAAAGTGAGCAGCAACCTTGGCATCCACCCTCTGTGACTAAAAGGTACTTTCGCAGGAGACATTCTTCGCAGGTCCCGGATGGACTGACGTCAGGTTGTGTCTTAGTCAACCTCCTTTGCGTCTTCTCTCAACCACCACTCCTATACTGTGTTTAGGAGGTAATCCCGTGACATTCAGAGGATGGCAAGCAGGAAACATTCATCTCTTATGTTTCAAAAGGTCTGTAACTAATGGCTAACCAGTTCACCGACAAACTTATATGTTAATGAGCTTTTCCTGTCTTGATATGTTAGATTTGATGTGAATCTAACAACACTATCTAAAATACTTTTTTTCAATTCAGTGAAGATACTTATGCTAAATATTCTAGATACAGCGTTTATAAGAGACCTCGATATTTTTCTGAATTTTAGTGATGTTCTGCTTAATCTTAAATCTAAACTTTAATTGGTATTTGCTTAGATCAAATATTAAAATCTTTTGATTCTACCTTAACGCAGCACGTTTGCTCTAACCTCCGCAATTTTGCTCAGTTCAAAAATATCAATGTGATTTAAAAAATAATTGTACTATTTCAGAAGTTGAAAAAATTGTCTCTAGCTTCCGCGATTAATTATCATACAGAACAAATTATAAATTGAGGTAATGTCTCAAACGTGGTAGAAAAAAACTGCCTTTATTACCCTCTTAACCGACCAATTGAAAACACTGAGGACTTGGTGATTCCAAAAAATATATATATATATAAATATGTACCTGAATAATTTCTATTCTTTCGATGTAGTCACCCTTTGGCTTCTTAGAGAGTAGCTAAGAAAATTTCCAGCGTAGCAAAAGAACTTGGAGATAACAAGAAATAAATGTCCTCCGTCGGAAGGACAATAAAATGGACAATCTTCTAGGTTTTCTTTCATCGTTTTGTTATTCTTGTTACTTTTGTGTTAATAGTTATAGTTTTATTCTTTACCTTTTTCATTTTTACAGTGCTGAAGAAGGACTGCGAACTGAAAGATGTATAACTTTCATGCTATTGCTGAACATGGCCTGGTTATTTTGTCGAATTTCGTCCATTGCAAATTGAAATTTGAAGTTTTTTACATGTTTTTAAATAGCTAAAAAAAAGTATAGGAAACTTAATTTGTTTTTTTAGGTATATCTTTTCGAGTAGTGATGAATCCACTTGTATGTCCAGAAAAAGGGTACAGAGACGAGGGTAGGGGTAGTCTCTCCATGTTCATATTATTTTGGAGCTCAAAATGTACATTCGACAGAAATAAAGATTTTGAGCTTCAAGAAAGGGCCATAACTCCTTGAACCCTTCTAAATGACTTGGTTTAACTTAAAATAATTTAAGCTTATAAGGCACTTAGTGAGTCTGAGCAAAGATTTGATTTTTGATATACTTAGTGAGTCTGAGCAAAGATTTGATTTTTGATATACTATGGTATGACATTGAAGGGAAGAAGAGAAGGGTGTATTTCACATATTTTTCTTTAAGCCAATGTTTTTGAAACAAGATAAGTTTTGTTCTTCATTACATACACATACAATATTACATGTTATTATTCCCCCAAAGGCTCATTGGCCTAAACACACAAAATCAAATGCATGAATGAAGCGCAATACAAACCCTTTTTTCCGTCGTCAGCATGTTTAGAAGGAGTTATTGGATCCCATCTATACTTGGTATATATATATATATGGACTAAATGTCAAACTTGGGTCTTTTCCGGTCCGAGCCTATCTTGGGGTCCGGCGTATTCACCCCTGTGGAAAGCTCCCCCAGGCAAGTCCCATGTCAAAAATTCGTTCCCACATCTAAAAGTGAGCAGACAAAGGGAAATTAAGAAAAATAAAAAAAGAATGAAGAAAGGAGGTGACTATGGAAAATTTTTCCAAAATACACCAAAAGGTTTTTTTCCAAAAGGTTTTGTCATCAGTGTCCACAAAATTGACTTATGATATCGCAATCGAATTCGGTAGGGATTGGAAGCATGAAATTTTTCTGCGCCCTCGGATTGTTTCAGGATAGACATTGTCACTTATGTGCACGCAACTGTGACAAGTGGGGCACAATTGCTGCTACACTTCACGGGTCTTTGGAGGTGGAGGGTTAATTTCCTACTTTTTCTAGACAGTAACCGTTTACTCAGTTATATACGGTAATTTTCGGAAAGGTTCTTTTTATTATTAATACATAAGCTATCACTACCTTTTTTTATCATAAGGAAAAGGTATCGATCTCTTTGTAAGTTCACATTTTGTTGCTACGCCTTCTGAGTAACTATAGCCGAATTCTTGCATTCTCAGAATTGACTGACATTCCAGAATATACATTTAAATTGTATTTCCAGTTAAAATATACGTAGAATTGCGCTAACTATCTTCGCATCCATCCCTAAGCTTGTTGAATTTCTTTAATACTCTTTACTGAGCAAAGTAGAGAAAATATCCTCGACATATTTCCTAGTAAATCTCCAAGGATTATTCTAAGAATTCGTAAAAGGGAAATTTCCTAAGCGATACATCCTGCAAAAAGGTGTACTTCACAAGTACTTAGTAAGAATAGGGAAATAAACAAGTTTATGACTAATTCACATGCAACAAGTTTTACATTATGCTTCGTTAAGTGGCTATTTCAAAGTAACGGGTATTACCAGCGTATAACGATTTGGTTGAAAAAAAGCACATGTTACGGACTTTTATTTAGGTAAAAGGTATTGGACCCCTTAAAAATTACTCCAAAGAGAAAGATTACTTTCCATAATGCAATGGTTAAAAGTGTGCTTTAAATTAATTGGTTTGCGTCTGTGACGTAGTTTTATAAGCCAATCACATTATTCCTCAAGGGTATGTCCGAAAAAAAGCTAAATAACTCCACCTTTTTAAAACCTGATTGGTTCTTCTGTATTCCTAAATGCGGGTCCACACAATGACTGACATCAAACAAAATATTGAGAGGACAACCGTTTACGCAAAGGTAAGTTAGGTAGCCAACTTTAGATTTTTTCCTTTTGCTGCTAAATTATCTTGCGGTTACTCTCGAGTTTAATATAGCTTATTTTCAAAATATGGACTGATCTAAGCTTGTTTAATTGTACAAAAATATTCCAGCAATTAGTGGCGGATACTAAGTAATTTTGATGCTCAAGGAGCAACTAAGCCATTTATGTAACTTTGTGTAAGGTAGGTTATATTTTAGCATATAAGAAAATCTTATCCTCTATACATATACATTATTTTGAGTTATTTTTTCTTTGCAATTTTAATAGATGAATAAAAATAAAATTCAACGTTAAGACCTGAAAAAACCAGTTTCGGGGCATTTCACACACTCCTTTTAACTCCTCAAAATAAATCGTCAAGGTGCACCTTTTCCAGGGCAGGATTCTCAGATATGACTAAGCAAAAATTGAGCTTTACTGTAAAGATTGAGAATTGCGGTGCTTGGGAGCTCCCTTCAGCTTTAGAATGTGACTAAATGTGAAACTGATCAGAAAAAAATATTCCCAACATCCAAATTAAAGTTCTACGGTACAACTGAAAACAAACAAGCAATATCTTACACATGGGGAGGCTGACTCCCCTCTTAACGTCCCACTCTTTTCGTTAAACTTTGTCTTAGCTAATTCATTAAGAGTGCAGTTAATAGACACGCTATAGTGAAACTTCAGTATAAACTTCCCTAAGGCCTACTTATTAAAACACTTCCTGACGGGGAACAGTAATTAAAGAGCGACACCTGCCAAAAGTAACAAAACTAAAAATATATTTTTGGTAACAAGATATACATAAACAATATTTTTTTACGGTGCTCCAGAATATGTAAAACTTATTTAAGTTGAAATGTATGAAGGGTTATTGGTATGAGAAACTTGCAAATTCCAGAAAAATCGAGGGAACACTCCCAAAAAAGTGATAGGGTTTCTAAAAAAAAATTAAAGAAAATTTTACCGTCAAAACAGTGATACCTTCCAGCCTCACTACGAAAATATGAAATTTCATGTATTTCTTGTTATAGCAGCGTGTTTACTGATATTTTTTTGTAGCTAATAGTGATCACATCAGGCCGTTGGTCATGTGATTTCAGGATGGGGTTGATCACAAGTCCTAGTGCTCTTTTTAATGACCAAGAGTGATTGGAGGGCTAATAAGCCCTTGCCTCGAATGATTTTATCAACAGGATTCAATGGGACCAGGCAGAAACATGGTATTTTGATTAGAGGCCTTGAATGCCCAGGTTTGTACAAATAAGAATAGATGGCTTCATTGCTTAGGTAATTTTGACGTAGGGAGGGAAAGTAGCACTTGTTATAAGTGTATTATATGACCCATAAGGTCACAATGGCTATAGTTATGGTTATAATTAAGAATTATGGTGCACAAGTTACAGAGACATTCGCATGATGGTAAGAGGTCAACCTTATTTATTATGCTAGTAGTAATGACCCTATTGATCCGACGATTCACCCCTGCTGCCACCTACAACTTTTTTTAACACCAAATATGGGCATAGAGTCATTAGGGAGAACACGTGGTTAATGGGGTCAATGACCTAAATTTCCAAGGTCGATGTTGTTGTTGTTGTTGTAAGTGCACGCTCTCAGCGAATGTCAAGGTCGATTTATTTGATGTTTTGGGAAAGTGCACGCTCTCAGCGAATGTCATGGTGTCCAGAAATAGGAAACAGTATTTGTTGTTGTTGTTGTTTTGGGCAAGTGCACGCTCTCAGCGAATGTCAAGGTGTCCAGAAATAGGAAACAGTATGTGTTGTTGTTGTTGTTCTGGACATGCTCGAGGTGAATGTTATGAGTTTCCAGAAATAGAAAACAGTTAGATCACGTGTTTCCTTCTCAGCCAATCAGCGAGTCGGATACATATCCCTTCTCAACCATTCAGAGGGCTGGTTACATATGGTTTTCCCCGTTACATAACAATTCGCCCTTGAGATTTCGTATATAACGGGCATGCAATGTGATTAAACTATCAGAAAGTATTTTGACATAGTTGATGACACAAGAATGGATAAATTTGACTCTTTTGAAGCCTTGACAGCCACAATTAACAATGTAAGTTCTGATTTAATACATTTTCATTTTTTATTTTCAAAATAAAATTATTTTCATTGGTCACCCTCCAGTATATTCAGGTAAATCCCCCCTCCCTCCCACTCTAATACAAACATCGCAATGCAATCTTTATACTCGATAGAAAACATAATATATGTTCTATATACCCACAAAACCTAAACCCATCCCCCATTGTTTTTTACAACCAAATTCTCTCAAATAGAAATAATTATCTTTTCGATAAATTAGGCTTTTCTCTATTGTAATCTTTTCTCTAACTGAGACATCCGTCGCTCTTGTTATTAACCCGCACTGGTTTTGACACAAGGCTCCAGCGCGAGGCCTAAAATTAGCTGTCACCATTTTTAAAGCACTTCCTGTAAAAGGTTTCTCAGATCAAAATGGGATGTTTTTCTCCTGTCAAATTAAAACGGTTTCATGCAGACAATTGCAATTTATTAAGCGCAGACCTATACAATCTCTATTCGGAGAACCGGTGAAATCTCGTTATTTTCAAATTAAGGTCTAACAATATATTTAGGACATTGGCGAAAGGGGGAGGTGGCCATGCCTCAATTCTATCGCCATCATTTTAAAATGAAAAACAAACGAGACCGACTTTTATAGGCTGAATTTTGAACGGCTCAGTGAGCCATATTTACAGTTAATTAAGCTTGTGTGCGTATTTCAATGATGTCTGAAAAAAAAGGGGAACAAATTGTCTACAAAATTTAAAGAGATTATTGAATAGTTACGCAAGATTAACTCAATGAGAGGGTAAACCTAGGACGGGTTAATTTTCCTAAATTTAGGGGAGGGGGTCAATTTTGTATCCAGGATATTTGTTGGGGAGGGGGTTAGCACTTTTAATAGTGACAAAATAGAAAAGATAATTGTTTTTAGCATAATTGTTTTCTATTTCCGTGTCAAACCATTTCTCTTCGACATTTTAGTGATTTTAGCTATAACATTTGAATAAAAGGCAGTAAGATATATTCTTTATTGATATGCATTGCGCTTGAATAGTTACGCAAGATTAACTCAATGAGAGAGTAGACCTAGAGATGGCTTAATTTTCCAAAATTTAGGGGGAGAGGGTCGATTTTGAATACAGGATATTTGTTGGGGAATGGGTTAACGCTTTTAATGGTGACAAAATTAGAAATGAAAAGATAATTGTTTATATCATAATTGTTTTCGACTTCGTTGTGTGAACCATTTATATTTACTTGGCATTTAGGAAATGGTTAGTGGGGGGATGGGGGTACTAATTTTCCTTCTGTAAAAAAGGGGGAATTATCCCTTATTTGAACTTTTATTAGAGGGTACTAATTTTTTATTCTGTGAAATAAAAGTTATGCGTAAATTGAATAGCATTTGATTTCTGAGTTTAGTATATTTCTCGCAAATTTTACCTTTTGCTTGGGGGAGCTACCACCCATCAAACATGATTTTAAATATTAAAGTTACTTATGTACAGAATAAGTAACTATATAAGTGCTTCGAAATTCGTAGGAAAAATTAGAATATTTGCATTTTGTAGATTGTGACTTTAGCCTGAATTTCACACGTTGAATTTCAATACATAATTTCCATCATTATTAAACCTATATCAAATTTCCCAAATTGTACCAATTTTACATATGCTACTATTATTCAAACTGAACGCTCGTATAATAATGCTTTGAGTTATTTCTGAGAAAAGTTGAATTTATTATAATCAAACTATGATTTTCAGAGTTTAGGTTGCTTTCGACAAAGATTTCTCTTTACTTACGGCAAATTTCCACAAAGTGATTGATCCATGGCCCTTCTAAATGTGATAGAAGCTACTACACCCTGCTTCAACCGCTTTTTACGTATTCAAACTGAATGTTCGTATAACAATGCTTTGAGTTATTCCTCAGAAAATTGACCCCTCCAAATATTTACTCGGAGGGGTGGGGTGCTGAAATGTAAAACGTTACTTATTTGCCCATCATTTTCACAGTTTTCAAGTTGGGATCTTCGAACACACTCCCTCCTTCTCAGTTTATTCTATGAAAGTGAGCTGTATTTGTTAGAGTTTCAGAAACATTACATATTTATATAATTAAAGCACTTTTTTCAGATATAATAATGTTTGGTGTGATTGACACAGAATATATTGGTCTGAAATATTCCTCAACTGGCATTATTTTCGAAGCAGCTTTCCTACTCCTAGACAATCAACGACGTGAAATTCATTGCTATAAACGGAACGTCAGATACAATATGTATAAGTACGAGAAAAACAGATGGAGTCCAACACTAAATTTTATAATTCGAAATGGCTTTTACGTTAAAACCATACGACCACATAATGAAAATGGCTATGAAATAAAACATGTACAAGAGGAAATTCAGGAAATATGCAGTTTTTTCGGTGTGCAAGCTGTTCATGTTAAAGGAAACGTGCCAACTGATAAACTCTTACTAGAAAAATATGATAAAAACATAGCATTATTCAATTTAGAAGACTTCAAATGTGAGAAATACCTGCATTCAGTCCATAACCCAGAAGATGAAGTTAGATATTTCGCTCAATGGATACCAGAAAAGATACCTGACATGGAAAAATGCATCAGATATCCAAAGACCTAAACTTGCTCTTCCTCATATCAAATGGATTAAGCTTCTTTTTTTTAAATATGTCTTTAAGTATTTTTAAAATGTTTTTAAATATGTTTAAGCAATAAATATCTTAAGCCTTAACCGTTTTTATTCTTTAGAATAGTCCATCGCCATGAAAATTATTCTTTCAGATTCAACATGTCAGGGAACACACTTTCAAGTTCAGCATGTTGGAGAACCCTAGATAGTCAACCATAAAAGGTAAGTTAACCCTAAAAGGTTAAAGAATTTTTCTGAAATTACACTTTCAGATCCAGCATGTCAGGGAACAAACTTTCAGGTTCAGCATGTAGGAGAACCCTAAATACTCATCCCTAAAAAAGGTAAGTTAACCCTAAATGGTAAAAAAATTTATCTGAAATCGCACTTTCAGGTTAGGTTAGGTAGGACCCAGACCCCTCCCCCCCCGCCCCCCTCGGACTCCCAAAGGGCCCCCAAGTGCCCCTGGGCCCCAAAGAGCCCTCCGAACCACCGTCGTTCCTTACTTTCAGTTAAAAAAAACTAGTTTTTTTATTTAATCTATTAAAGCCCTAACAATTTAGGCTCTGCATAAATCCTTTTCCAGAAGTTATTTAGTTAAATCACAAGACATGATGCAAGAAAAAAAACGGACATAAAAAAAAATTGTCAGGTGTGGGGTTCGAACCCACGACCCCGTATGGGGACCAGATCTTAAGTCTAGCGCCTTAACCACTCGGCCAACCTGACTTGTAAACAATTCTCCCTAAAAAGACAAGTTAACCCTAAAAGATTAAAGAAGTTCTCTGAAATCACACTTTCAGATCCAGTATGTCAGGGAACAGACTTTCAGGTTCAGCATGTTGGAGAACCCTAAATGCTCATTCCAAGTTAACCCTAAATGGTTGAAGAATTTCTATGAAATTACACTTTCGGATGCGGTATGTCAGGGAACACCCTTTCAGGTTTGACGTGTAGGACTGTCAGGTTCAACATGTTGGAGAACCCTAAATGCTCACCCCAAGTTAGCCCTAAAAGGTTAAAGAATTTCTCTGAAATTACACTTTCAGATCCAGCATGTCAGGGAATACACTTTCAGGTTCGACATGTAGGACTTTCAGGTTCAGCATGTTGGAGAACCCTAAATGCTCATCCCAAGTTAGCCCTAAAAGGTTAAAGAATTTCTCTGAAATTACACTTTCAGATCCAGCATGTCAGGGAACACACTTTCAGGTTTGATTAGAGTTTTAGCTTTGAGTTTTAGCTTAGAGTTTTAGTTTAGTTTACTTTTAGTTAAGAGTTTAGAGTTTTTTAAGCTTAGAGTCTTAGCTTAGAGTTTTTGATAGACTTCTAGTTTAGTATAGTTTTAGTTAAGAGGTTAGAGTTTTTAGCTTAGAGTCTTAGATTAGAGTTTTAGTTATAGTTCTAGTTTAGTTTAGTTTTAGTTAAGAGTTTTACCATAGAGGCTTAGCTTAGAGTTCTAGTTAGAGTTGAAGTTTAGTTTAGTTATAGTTAAGAGTTTAGAGTTTTAGCTTAGAGTCTTAGCTTAGAGTTTTTGTTAGAGTTCTAGTTTAGTATAGTTTTAGTTAAGAGTTTAGAGTTTTTAGCTTAGAGTCTTAGCTTAGAGTTTTAGTATGATATTTTACCTTAATACTAACATACTTTTACTGAACAAACAAAATTTCTCTTAGAAATAATATTTTTCATCACTGATAACACTTTTCTGTTCGAACTAGCAAGTTTTCTACCAAAGATACCAAATATTTTCATAGAAGTACCATTTTTTGATTGTGATAACAAATTTTCTGTCAGAAGTAGCAAGTTTTGCTCAACACTAACAAACATTCTCATCAAAGTAATGATATTTTACTTTAATACTAAAATACTTTTACAGAACACACAGAAATGTCTCTTAGAAATAATATTTTTCGTCAGTGATAGCACTTTTTCTGTTCGAACTAGCAAGTTTTCTACCAAAGATACCAAATTTTTTCGTAGACATACCATTTTTTGATTGTGATAACAACTTTTCTGTCATAAGTAGCAAGTTTTGCTTAACACTAACAAACATTATCATCAAAGTAATGATATTTTACTCTAATACTAACATACTTTTACTGAACAAACAAAAATTTCTCTTGGAAATAATATTTTTCGTCACTGATAACACTTTTTCTGTTCGAACTAGCATGTTTTCTATCAAAGATACCAAATTTTTTCATAGAAGTAAAATTTTTTGATTGTGATAACAACTTTTCTGTCATAAGTAGCAAGTTTTGCTTAACACTAACAAACATTTTCATCAAAGTAACAATATTTTACTTTAATACTACCATACTTTTACTGAACACACGCAAATTTCTCTTAGAAATAATATTTTTCGTCAGTGATAACACTTTTTCTGTTTGAACTAGCAAGTTTTCTAGCAAAGATATGAAATTCATTATTAGAAGTAACATTTTTTTATTGTGATAACAACTTTTCTGTCAGAAGTAGCAATTTTTGCGTAACACTAACAATCATTCTCATCAAAGTAATGATATTTTACCTTCATACTAACATACTTTTACTGAAGAAACACAAATTTCTCTTAAAAATAATATTTTTCGTCAGTGATAACACTTTTCTGTTCGAACTAGCAAGTTTTCTACCAAAGATAACAAATATTTTCATAGAAGTAACATTTTATGATTGTGATAACAAGTTTTCTGTCAGAAGTAGCAAGTTTTGCTGAACACTAACAAACATTCTCATCAAAGTAATGATATTTTACCTTAATACTAACATACTTTTACAGAACACACAGAAATTTCTCTGAGAAATAATATTTTCCGTCAGTGATAACACTTTTTCTGGTCGAACTAGCAATTTTTCTACCAAAGATACCAAATTTTTTCTTAGAAGTAAAATTTTTTTATTGTGATAACAACTTTTCTGTCAGAATTAGCAAGTTTTTCTTAACACTAAAAAACATTCTCATCAAAGTAATGATATTTTACATTAATACTAACATAATTTTACTTAACACACACAAATTTCTCTTAGAAATAATATTTTTCGTCAGTGATAACACTTTTTCTGTTCGAACTAGCAAGTTCGAAAAAATTTGGTATCTTTGGTAGAAAACTTGCTAGTTCGAACATAAAAAGTGTTATCAGTGAGGAAAAATATTATTTCCAAGAGAAATTTTTGTTTGTTCAGTAAAAGTATGTTAGTATTAGGGTAAAATATCATTACTTTGATGAGAATGTTTGTTAGTGTTAAGAAAAACTTGCTACTTCTGACAGAAAAGTTGTTATCACAATCAAAAAATGGTAAGTCTACGAAAAACTTTGGTGTCTTTGGTAGAAAACATGCTAGTTCGAACAGAAAAAGTGTTATCATTGACGGAAAATATTATTTATAAGATAAATTTTTGTGTGTTCAGTAAAAGTATGTTAGTATTAAGGTAAAATATCATTACTTTGATGAGAATTTTTGTTAGTGTTAAGCAAAACTTGATACTTCTGACAGAAAAGTTGTTATCACAATCAAGAAATGTTTCTTCTATGAATATATTTGGTATCTTTGCTAGAAAACTTGCTAGTTCGAACAGAAAAGTGTTATCACTGATGAAAAATATTATTTCCAAGAGAAATTTTTGTTTGTTCAGTAAAAGTATGTTAGTATTAAGTTAAAATATCATAATAGAACTCAAAGCTAAAACTCTAAGATAAAAAATCTAAACTCTTAACTAAAACTATACTAAACTAGAACTCTAACAAAAACTCTATGCTAAGACTCTAAGATAAAACTCTGAATACTAAACTGAAAATAAACTAAACCTCAACTCTTACTAGAACTCTAAGATAAGCCTATATGGTAAAACCCTAAACTAAAACTAAACTAAACTAAAACTCTAACTAAAACTCTAAGCTAAGACTCTAAGCTAAAAACTCTAAACTCTTAACTAAAACTATACTAAACTAGAACTCTAACAAAAACTCTAAGCTAAGACTCTAAGCTTAAAAAACTCTAAACTCTTAACTAAAAGTAAACTAAACTAAAACTCTAAGCTAAGACTCAAAGCTAAAACTCTAATCAAACCTGAAAGTGTGTTCCCTGACATACTGGATCTGAAAGTGTAATTTCAGAGAAATTCTTTAACCTTTTAGGGCTAACTTGGGATGAGCATTTAGGGTTCTCCAACATGCTGAACCTGAAAGTCCTACATGTTGAACCTGAAAGTGTGTTCCCTGACATGCTGGATCTGAAAGTGTAATTTCAGAGAAATTCTTTAACCTTTTAGGGCTAACTTGGGATGAGCATTTAGGGTTCTCCAACATGTTGAACCTGAAAGTCCTACATATCAAACCAGAAAGTGTGTTCCCTGACATGCCAAATCCAAAAGTGTAATTTCAGAAAAATTCTTTAACCATTTAGGGTTAACTTGGAATGAGCATTTAGGGTTCTTCAACATGCTGAACCTGAAAGTCTGTTCCCTGACATGCTGGATCTGAAAGTGTGATTTCAGAGAAATTCTTGAATCTTGTAGGGTTAACTTGTCTTTTTAGGGAGAATTGTTTACAAGTCAGGTTGGCCGAGTGGTTAATGCGCTAGACTTAAGATCTGGTCCCCATACGGGGTCGTGGGTTCGAACCCCACACTTGACAATTTTTTTTTTATGTCCGTTTTTTTTTCTTCCATCATGTCTTGTGATTTCACTAAATAACTTCTGTAAAAGTATTTATGCAGAACCTAAATTGTTAGGCCCTTTCATAGATTAAATAAAAAAACTAGTTTTTTTTAAACTGAAATTATGGACTGACGGTGGTTCGGGGGGTTCTTTTGGCCCCAGGGGCACTTGGGGGGCTCTTTGGGAGTCCGAGGGGGACTGGGGGGAGGGGTTGTGGTCCTACCTAACCTAACCTGAAAGTGTGATTTCAGATAAATTCTTTAACCATTTAGGGTTAACTTACCTTTTTTAGGGATGAGCATTTAGGGGTTCTCCTACATGTTGAACCTGAAAGTTTGTTCCCTGACATGTTGGATCTGAAAGTGTAATTTCAGAGAAATTCTTTAACCTTTTAGGGTTAACTTACCTTTTAGGGGTGACTATTTAGGCTTCTCCAACATGCTGAACTTGAAAGTGTTTTCCCTGGCATGTTGAATCTGAAAGTATAATTTTCATGGCGATGGACTATTCTAAAGAATAAAAACGGTCGAGGCTTAAGATATTTATTGCTTAAACATATTTAAAAACATTTGAAAAATACATAATGACATATTTAAAAAAAAAAGCTAAATCCATTTGATATGAGGAAGAGCAAGTTTAGGTCTTTGGATATCTGATGCATTTTTCCATATCAGGTATCTTTTCCGGTATCCATTGAGCGAAATATCTAACTTCATCTTCAGGGTCATGGACTGAATGCAGGTATTTCTCACATTTGAAGTCTTCTAAATTGAATAATGCTATGTTTTTATCACGTTTTTCTAGTAAGAGTTTATCAGTTGGCACGTTTCCTTTAACATAAACAGCTTTCACGCCAAAAAAACTGCATATTTTCTGAATTTTCTCTTGTACTTGTTTTATTTCATAGTCATTTTCATTATGTGGTCGTATGGTTTTAACGTAAAAGCCATTTCGATTTATAAAATTTAGTGTTTGACTCCATCTGTTTTTCTCGTACTTATACATATTGTATCTGATGTTCCATTTATAGCTATGAATTTCATGTCGTTGATTGTCTAGGAGTAAGAAAGCTGCTTCGAAAATAATGCCAGTTGAGGAATATTTCAGACCAATATATTCTGTGTCAATCACACCAAACATTATTATATCTGAAAAAAAGTGCTTAATTAAATAAATATGTAATGTTTCTGAAACTCTAACAAATACAGCTCACTTTCATAGAATAAACTGAGAAGGAGGGAGTGTGTTCGAAGATTCCCAACTTGAAAACTGTGAAAATGATGGTCAAATAAGTAATGTTTTACATTTCAGCACCCCACCCCTCTGAGTAAATATTTGGAGGGGTCAATTTTCTGAGGAATAACTCAAAGCATTGTTATACGAACATTCATTTTGAATACGCAAAAAGGGGTTGAAGCAGGGTGTAGAAGCTTCTATCACATTTAGAAGGGCCATGGATCAATCACCTTGTGGAAATTTGCCGTAAGTAAAGAGAAATCGTTAACGAAAGGAACCTAAACTCTGAAAATCATAGTTTGATTATAATAAATTCAACTTTTCTCAGAAATAACTCAAAGCATTATTATACCAACGTTCAGTTTGAATAATATTAGCACATGTAAAATTGGTACGATTTTGGAAATTGGATATAGGTTTAATAATGATGGAAATTATGTATTGAAATTCAACGTGTGAAATTCAGGCTAAAGTCACAATCTAAAAGATGCGAATATTCTAATTTTTCCTACGAATTTCGAAGCACTTATACAGTTACTTATTCTGTACATAAGTAACTTTAATATTCAAAGTCATGTTTGATGGGTGGTAGCTCCCCCAAGCAAAAGCTAAAATTTGCGAGATATATACTAAACTCAGAAATCAATTGCTATTCAATTTACGCATAGCTTTTATTTCACAGAATAAAAAAATTAGTACCCTCTAATAAAAGTTCAAATAAGGGATAATCCCCCCTTTTTTACAGAAGTAAAATTAGTACCCCCCATCCCCCCACTAACTATTTCCTAAATGCCAAGTAAATATAATTGGTTCACACAACGAAGTCGAAAACAATTATGATACAAACAATTATCTTTTCATGTCTAATTTTGTCACCATTAAAAGCGTTAACCCATTCCCCAACAAATATCCTGGATTCAAAATTGACCCTCTCCCCCTAAATTTTGGAAAATTAAGCCATCTCTAGGTCTACTCTCTCATTGAGTTAATCTTGCGTAACTATTCAAGCGCAATGCATATCAATAAAGAATATATCTTACTGCCTTTTATTCAAATGTTATAGCTAAAATCACTAAAATGTCGAAGAGAAATGGTTTGACACTGAAATAGAAAACAATTATGCTAAAAACAATTATCTTTTCTATTGTGTCACTATTAATAGTGCTAACCCCCTCCCCAACAAATATCCTGGATACAAAATTGACCCCCTCCACTAGATTTAGGAAAATTAACCCATCCTAGGTTTACCCTCTCATTGAGTTAATCTTGCGTAACTATTCAATAATCTCTTTTAATTTTGTAGACAATTTGTTCCACTTTTTTTCAGACATCATTGAAATACGCACACAAGCTTAATTAACTGTAATTATGGCTCACTGAGCCGTTTAAAATTCAGCCTATAAAAGTCGGTCTCGTTTGTTTTTCATTTTAAAATGATGGCGATAGAATTGAGGCATGGCCCCCTCCCCCTTTCGCCAATGTCCTAAATATATTGTTAGACCTTAATTTGAAAATAACGAGATTTCACCGGTTCTCCGAATAGAGATTGTATAGGCCTGCGCTTGATAAATTGCAATTGTCTGCATGAAACCGTTTTAATTTGACAGGAGAAAAACATCCCATTTTGATCTGAGAAACCTTTTACAGGAAGTGCTTTAAAAAAGGTGACAGCTAATTTTAGGCCTCGCGCTGGAGCCTTGTGTCAAAACCAGTGCGGGTTAATAACAAGAGCGACGGATATCTCAGTTAGAGAAAAGATTACAATAGAGAAAAGCTAAATTTATCGAAAAGATAATTATTTGTTTTTGCGAGAATTTGGTTGTAAAAAACAATGGGTGATGGGGTTAGGTTTTGTGGGTATATAGAACATATTTTATGTTTTCTATCGAGTATAAAGATTGCATTGCGATGTTTGTATTAGAGTGGGAGGGAGGGGGGATTTACCTGAATATACTGGAGGGTGACCAATGAAAATAATTTTATTTTGAAAATAAAAAATGAAAATGTATTAAATCAGAACTTACATTGGTAATTATGGCTGTCAAGGCTTCAAAAGAGTCAAATTTATCCATTCTTGTGTCATCAACTATGTCAAAATACTTTCTGATAATTTAATCACATTGCATGCCCGTTATATACGAAATCTCAAGGGCGAATTGTTATGTAACGGGGAAAATCATATGTAACCAGCCCTCTGATTGGCTGAGAAGGGATATGTATCCGACTCGCTGATTGGCTGAGAAGGAAATACGTGATCTAACTGTTTCCTATTTCTGGAAACTCATAACATTCGCCTCGATCATTCCCAGAACAACAACAACAACAAATACTGTTTCCTATTTCTGGACACCTTGACATTCGCTGAGAGCGTGCACATGGCAAAAACAACAACAACAATAAATACTGTTTCCTATTTCTGGACACCATGACATTCGCTGAGAGCGTGCACTTGCCAAAACATCAAATAAATCGACCTTGACATTCGCTGAGAGCGTGCACTTACAACAACAACAACAACATCGACCTTGGAAATTTAGGTCATTGACCCCATTAACCACGTGTTCTCCCTAATGACTCTATGCCCATATTTGGTGTTAAAAAAAGTTGTAGGTGGCAGCAGGGGTGAATCGTCGGATCAATAGGGTCATTACAACTTATGCTTAGTAAATTAAAGACTGGTAGGACCGGTTCAGGACACTAGCCTACGTAGGAATGCCGTGATTGATATTAAAAGTAAGGATTATAAGTAAGAACCTAGTTATGCCCAGAGTTATTTTAAAGTTTAGATTAAGGAAGGATAACTAGGAAGTTTATACACTTCATACAGACAATTTAAGGTGAACCTTCAAAAAACTGTCGGATATGAAACTGGAGAGTTTAGACTCGACATTATAAAAGATGGACGGATTATTTATTGGAAAAGTAGTATTTGAAGTACCAGAAGATGTCTTTGGGAGGAAAATTAGAAACACAGCTAGGATGATTAGCTGAAACACCTTAAAGTACCGAGGACAGTAAAAATAAACCCTGATTTTTTGAACTTATTAAATGAAAACTTACACAATCATATACATCTTTAAAGATTCGAAAAAAAAATTAAGATTTTCACGAAAATGACCCCTATACACAGTTATGCAATTTTTAGTAGTTTTGGGTGCCAAATTTAAAAAAAAGAAACGCGGCAAAAAAATAAGCTAAAAACATATGGCACCAAACAGCTAAAAAAGGTTTTGAATATGTGGTTGTCTTTGAAAATCAACAGATAATTAATGTTCGCATTTTTTCAGATGAAAAGTATTGACATGTTTAACTACTTTGGTTCACTTATTAATTCTCACGACTCAACGTGGCAACAGTGATGGAAATGTGATACTACTCTACAAAATTTTACAATTTTGAAACAGCCAAAAGAAAACTGACAAAAATTTGTGGCTATCAGGTATAATAAATCCAAAAAAATGAAAAGGCCAAATAATGTTTTTATTTTGAATTTCTTGGCCCACTAACCTTTTTAGAAGAGAAAAGGGGTTTGTACAAGAAGTTTCTGAATGCTATAAGGTAAAAGAAAGGCTACAGATAGAATTATCTCAGATCTGGAAGATGCAGCTGGAGAACATAATATTAAGATATTATAATGGCATGCAAAGAACTTTAGAAGAAGTAAATCTGGCCTTGTTCCGGTTAAATATATGCACAAGCCCTTAAGTGGTGATAAGGAAAGTTTTAGACAGAGATGGGAACAACATTCTGATAATGTACATTCTGATAGTCGTAGAAAATTATGTACGAAAAGAATGACAAATTTGTAGTCGTAGAAAAGAATGACAAATTTTTGACAATTCAGAAGTAAAAGAAAGATATATTTTCTAAGGGGGCGTCATAGACAATTCTTAAAGTTAGAAAAATAATAGAGTCCCAGGTCCTGAAAGAGGGACAAGTGAGCTTTGAAATATGTTGATTTTTGAGTTGGAGACAAATTAATGAAGATTCAGTGTTTGATTTCTGAAAAAGAGGAAGTACCCAAGGATTTTATTAAAGCTTTAATTAAGCAAACAAGAAAGGTGATAAAAGTAAGGATGATAATTACAGAAGCATTACTAGATATCTTTAGGAAGCAAATTAATTAGCATGTTTATGCTTATTAAACTAATAGATTCTATAGATAATGATTAAGAGATAAACTGTGCGATTTCAGTAAGGGGAAAAGATATTACGACCAAAGTTTCATTCTTATTTTAATAGTTTAGTGCTTATGCTTCTTGATAAGTGCTAATCCATAACTCTGAGGCTTCAAAAGTTGCTGAAGCATCAGACTCCTTTAGTCTTTAATTTTATTGGGTATAAAAAGGAATTAGATTCATCTGATAGAACACCATAATGAAATTTTAGTAAAACTTTTATCAAATACATATAATTTAAGTGATTAACGCTATGTACGAGAAGATTTTTTCTGCCAATAACATAGGAAGGGAGGTTAGTAGTCGGTTCGGCGTGGAATCAGGAATAAAGCAGGGTTATGTCATGTCCCCGTTTGTACAAATTACGTGGATGAAATCTGTCCTGAGGAACACGGTAAATGCTATAAGAGAACATGATATCAAATTGAAAGCAAACTGTCTTATGCCCGACCCACATTATAGCCACATTGTCGATAAAATCAAAATTAAGCATGACTACAGCGCCAATTACGTTCGCCGTTCGTAATCTCTCGAGCTGAACATTGTTCAACTTTCAAGCATAAATTTTTTGACTGATCAATAAGAATCAAGGTTTAAGGCATATTTTTAAAACTAGAAAAGATGGAAACTTTTAACAGCGGTTTTTCTATCTGGGAGAGGCAACTGAAAAAAGTTAAGAAGATTTAGTGTTAGTAAAAAAAAGTTAGACACAAATTACTGTTGGTGCAAACTCTTGAAACTCATTTCTTGCAATTTTAACTTCTTCCTTTTTAAATACAAGTGTAACGCTAAAATCAAGAAAATTACCTTGTTATTCATGATATTTGTCTTTCTTTATCGATAAATGTGACTATGATGTGGTACGGGCATTAAACTTAAATCGTCCAGATGATTTGGGTGTCCTAGGTATAAATAATTGGGAAGTGAATCCATTGTTACGCATTTTGAGAGAGTTCAAGAATAAGTTTAAAAATATATGTTGAGAGTAGGTCGCTTAGACTAGTCGTAAATTAAGGTGAAGGGGTGGTTATAGGTAACGAGAAAACGGACCAAGTGGATGGCTTTTATTCCATACGTATTATTGTTAGCAAAAAAGATGGATGAAGTAAAAATGTAAAAAGTAGAATAAACAAGAAGCAGGGCGTTCTGCAATTGAAAAAGTTTGGAAAAACAGGAAAATGAGTCTGCAAACTACAATACTGGAAGTAACAATACTGGAAGTAACAATACTGGAAGTAACTACTGGAAACAATACTGGAAGTAACAATACTGGAAGTAACTACTGGAAACAATACTGGAAGTAACAATACTGGAAGTAACAATACTGGAAGTAACAATACAATACTGGAAGTAACTGCCATGACAGTGGTCATGTGTGGCTCTGAAGCGTGGGTGTTTCGAAATTCTCAAAAAGATATGTTAAATATGTTCCAAATTAATTCTCTAAGGATGGATTTAGGTCTTCTTTTGACTAATCGTATGTCAGACAAGAAACTAGAAAAAAAAATTGGTTCAATACCGCTTTCGAGGATTATAATGAAACTATGGGTGAGATTGCTAGACCATATTCTACCGACAAAGGATGATAGATTCATGGGTGATGCTTTTTCGTCATCTATCTAAGGCAAATGAAGGCAATTCGTTCCCCAATAGAGTGGGGAGAACTCATAAGAAAGGGTATAAGAAAGGATATAAGGATATTAAAGGAAATCGGAACCAAATAGTAGAGGTTAAAGTATAATGCTTTGAATAGATTAAATTTAAAAAAAAACTTTAACTCAACTTAAGGAGCAACATTAAAAGTTGAAAATAACAGAGATTATTTCATATTAAGGGGGATTCTCCCTCCTCTATACCTCACTCTTCCACTAAAGTTTCTTAGTACCTTGAAAAAGCTTCTGATTTTGAATAAACGGTCCTTGTGTTTCAGAAAAATTCTAAAATAATTTTGAAAAAAAGTAAAACTTTAGCGTAAGAGCGAGGTATTGAAGAGGGGGCAGCCTCCCTCATACACGGACAAAATGCTGTTCATATTAATTTTCAATGTTGCCCCTTAATTTCAGTTGAAAAAAAAATATTTTTCTTATTTAATTTCAGATAGGTTTTCAAACAATGCCGATAAATCCACCTCCCCAGTAGAAAGGCCTCATGAGCTCGTGACAGCATACCATATATGGGCATAGAGTCCCTAGGGAGAACACCTGTGCTGTCAGTCCGACGGGGGTCACCATATATGGGCATGGAATCCTCAGGGAGAACACGTTTCCGAGAAATGCTGGTTTTCGTCCAGGAGAATTGTTTCCGGGCGAAGTTTATTAATATCTTTGGAGTTCGTCCAGGAGAATTATTTCCGGGCGAAGTTTATTAATGTCTTTGGTGCTCGTCCAGGAGAATTGTTTCCATGTGAAGTTTATTATTGTCTGACGGACGATGTTAAGGTTGATTGATTTGTCACGAAAGGGGAATTAATTTGTTGTTTCTAAGGGGAATTATTGATCTACAAAAGGGGAATTAATTTGTTGTTTCTAAGGGGAATTATTGATTCACGAAAGGGGAATTAATTTGTTATTTCTAAGGGGAATTATTGATTCAAGAAAGGGGAATTAATTTGTTGTTTCTAAGGGGAAGGTGGGGAAGAGATATATTGATCTAGGACTCGAGAGGGAAAATGGATTTCCGAGAAATTGATTGCGTAACCTAACCTAACCTCATGAGCACATGATGGGACTCCATATATGGGCATAGAATCCCTCGAGGGGAGAGGATTTCCAAGAAATTGATTGCGTAATTGAAGGGAGAGAATTCCCGAGAAATTGATTACATAATCGGTAGAACTCTATCAGGAGCTCGTGACGGGAATCCATTTATGGGCATAGAATGACGTAATCGATTAGGACAAATGGATTTCTGAGAAATAGATTACATAATCGGTAGAACTCTATCAGAAGATCGTGACGGGGGTCCATATATGGGCATAGAATAACGTAATCGACTAGGACAAATTGATTTCTGAGAAATTGATTACATAATCAGTAGAACCCTATCAGGAGGTCATGACGGGAGTCCATATATGGGCATAGAATGACGTAATCGACTAGGAAATGAAGGCAATTCGTTCCCCAATAGAGTGGGGAGAACTCATAAGAAAGGGTATAAGAAAGGATATAAGGATATTAAAGGAAATCGGAACCAAATAGTAGAGGTTAAAGTATAATGCTTTGAATAGATTAAATAAAAAAAAAAACTTTAACTCAACTTAAGGAGCAACATTAAAACTTGAAACTAACAGAGATTATTTCATATTAAGGGGGATTCTCCCTCCTCTATACCTCACTCTTCCACTAAAGTTTCTTAGTACCTTGAAAAAGCTTCTGATTTTGAATAAACGGTCCTTGTGTTTCAGAAAAATTCTAAAATAATTTTGAAAAAAAGTAAAACTTTAGCGTAAGAGCGAGGTATTGAAGAGGGGGCAGCCTCCCTCATACACGGACAAAATGCTGTTCATATTAATTTTCAATGTTGCCCCTTAATTTCAGTTGAAAAAAAAATATTTTTCTTATTTAATTTCAGATAGGTTTTCAAACAATGCCGATAAATCCACCTCCCCAGTAGAAAGGCCTCATGAGCTCGTGTCAGAACACCATATTTGGGCATAGAGTCCCTAGGGAGAACACCTGTGCTGTCAGTCCGACGGGGGTCACCATATATGGGCATGGAATCCCCAGGGAGAACACGTTTCCGAGAACTTGGTTTTCGTCCAGGAGAATTGTTCCCGGGCGAAGTTGATTAATGTCTTTGGAGTTCGTCCAGGAGAATTGTTTCCGGGCGAAGATTATTAATGTCTTTGGTGCTCGTCCAGGAGAATTGTTTCCATGTGAAGTTTATTATTGTCTGACGGACGATGTTAAGGTTGATTGATTTGTCACGAAAGGGGAATTAATTTGTTGTTTCTAAGGGGAATTATTGATCTACGAAAGGGGAATTAATTTGTTGTTTCTATGGGGAATTATTGATTCACGAAAGGGGAATTAATTTGTTATTTCTAAGGGGAATTATTGATTCAAGAAAGGACAATTAATTTGTTGTTTCTAAGGGGAAGGTGGGGAAGAGATATGTTGATCTAAAACTCGGGAGGGAAAATGGATTTCCGAGAAATTTGTTGCCTAACCTAACCTAATCTCATGAGCCCATGATAGGACTCCATATACGGGAATAGAATCCCTCGAGAGGAGAGAATTTCTGAGAAATTGATTGCGTAATTGAAGGGAGAGAATTCCCGAGAAATTGATTACATAATCGGTAGAACCCTATCAGGAGCTCGTGACGGGAATCCATTTATGGGCATAGAATGACGTAATCGATTAGGACAAATGGATTTCTGAGAAATTGATTACATAATCGGTAAAACCCTATCAGAAGATCGTGACGGGGGTCCATATATGGACATAGAATGACGTAATCGACTAGGACAGTTGGATTTCTGAGAAATTGATTACATAATCGGTAGAACCCTATCAGGAGGTCATGACGGGAGTCCATATATGGGCATAGAATGACGTAATCGACTAGGACAGTTGGAATATTTCAGTAGTGTTTTGTCGTGGTTTACCTTGTCACATTTACAGTCTCTTAATTTTTCAAAGTTCATTTTGAATTTCTTTTGTTGAAATGCAAGAGTTGGAATATTTCAGTAGTGTTACGTCCTGGTTTACGTTGTCACAGTGACATTCTCTAAATTTTTGAAAGTTCATTTTGAATTTCTTTAATTGAAATGCAAGGGTTGGAATATTTCAGTAGTGGTTTGTTGTGGTTTACCTTGTCACAGTAAAATTCTCTCGATTTTTCAAAGTTCATTTTGAATTTGTTTCATTGAAATGCAAGAGTTGGATTATTTCAGTAGTGTTTTGTCGTGGTTTACCATGTCACAGTTACATTCTCTTGATTTTTCAAAGTTCATTTTGGATTTCTTTTGTTGAAATGCAAGAGTTGGAATATTTCAGTTGTGTTTTGTCGTCGTTTACCTTGTCAAAGTTACATTCTCTTGATATTTCAGATTTCATTTTGAATTTTTTTCGTTGAAATGCAAGAGTTGGAATATTTCAGTAGTGTTTTTTTTTGGTTTAAATTGTCACACTTACATTATCTTGATTTTTCAAAGTTCATTTCGAATTTTACTCGTTGAAATGTAAGAGTTAGAATATTTCAGTAGTGTTTTGTAGTGGTTTACCTTGTCACAATTACATTCTCTTATTTTCAAAGTTCATTTTGAATTTCTTGAGTTGAAATGTAAAATCTGGACTATATCAATAGCGTTTTGCTGTGGTTTACTTTGTCGCAGTTACATTCTCTTGAATTTTCCAAGATCATTTTGAATTTTTTTCATTGAAATGCAAGAGTTGGAATATTTCTGTAGTTTTTTGTCGTGGTTTACCTTGTCACAGTTACATTCTCTTGATTTTTCAAAGTTCATTTGAATTTCTTTCATTGAAAATGCAAGAGTTGGATTATTTCAGTAGTGTTTTGTTGTGCTTTACCTTGTCACAGTTACATTCACTTTATTTTTCAAAGTTCATTTTGAATTTCTTTCATTGAAATGCAAGAGTTGGAATATTTCAGTAGTGTTTTGTCATGGTTTACCTTGTCACAGTTACATTGTCTTGATTTTTCAAAGTTCATTTTGAATTTCTTTCATTGAAATGCAAGAGTTGGATTATTTCAGTAGTGTTTTGTCGTAGTTTACCATTTCACACTTATGTTCTCTTGATTTTCTCATGTTCATTTTGAATTTGTTTCCATGAATTGCATGAGTTGGAATATTTCAGTAGTGTTTTGTTGCGGTTTACATTGTCACAGTTACATTATCATGATTTTTCTATATCCATTTTGAATTTCTTTCATTGAAATGCAAGAGTAGGAATATTTCAGTAGTGTTTTGTCATGGTTTACCTTGTCACAGTTATATTCTTTTAATTTTTCAAAGATCATTTTGGTTTTCTTTCGTTGAAATGCAAGAGTTGGAATATTTCAGTAGTTTTTTGTTGTGGTTTACCTTGTCCCATTTACATTTTCTTTATTTTTCAAAGTTCATTTTGAATTTCATTAGTTGAAATGCAAGAGTTGGAATATTTCAGTAGTGTTTTGTTGTGGTTTACCTTGTCACACTTACATTATCTTTATTTTTCAAAGTTCATTTCGAATTTCTTTTATTGAAATGCAAGAGTTGGAATCTTTCAGTAGTGTTCTGTCGTGGTTTACCTCGTCGAAGTTACATTCTCTTGATTTTTCAAAGTTCATTTTGAATTTCTTTCTTTGAAATGCAAGAGTTTGATTATTTCAATAGTGTTTTGTCTTGGTTTACCTTGTCACAGTTATATTCTCTTAATTTTTAAAATTTCATTTTTAATTTCTTTCGTTGAAATGCAAGAGTTGGATTATTTCAGTAGTGGTATGTTGTGGTTTACCTTGTCACAGTTACATTCTCTTGATTTTTCAAAGTTCATTTTGGATTTCTTTCGTTGAAATGCAAGAGTTGGATTATTTCAGTAGTGTTCTGTCATTGTTTACCATGTCACAGTTACATTCTATTGATTTTTCAAATTTTATTTTGAATTTCATTCGTTGAAAGGCAAGTTGGAATATTTCAGTTGTGTTTTGTCATGGTTTAACTTGTCACAGTTACATTCTCTTGATTTTTCAAAGTTCATTTGAATTTCTTTCGTTGAAATGCATGAGTTGGATTATTTCAGTAGTGTTTTGTCATGGTTTACCATGTCACAGTTACATTCTCTTGATTTTTCAATGTTCATTTTGAATTTCTTTCGTTGAAATGCGAGAGTTGGAATATTTCAGTAGTGTTTTTTTGTGGTTTACCTTGTCACAGTTACATTCTCTTGATTTTTCAAAGTTCATTTTGAATTTCTTTCATTGAAATGCAAGAGTTGGAATATTTCAGTAGTGTTTTGTTATGGTTTACCTTGTCACAGATACATTCTCTTGATTTTTCTAAGTTCAGTTTGGATTTCTTTCGTTGAAATGCAAGAGTTGGAATACTTCAGTTGTGTTCTGTCATTGTTTACCATGTCACAGTTACATTCTCTTAATTTTTCAAAGTTCATTTTGATTTTTTTTCGTTGAAATGCAAGAGTTGGAACATTTCTGTAGTGTTTTGTTGCGGTTTACCTTGTCACAGTTACATTCTCTTAATTTTTCAAAGTTCATATCTAATTTCTATCATTAAACGCAAGAGTTGGATTATTTCAGTAGTGTTTTATCGTGGTTTTCCTTCTCACAGTTACATTCTCTTGATTTTTCAAAGATCGTTTTGGTTTTCTTTCGTTGAAATGCAAGAGTTGGAATATTTCAGTAGTGTTTTTTCGTGGTTTACCATGTCACAGTTACATTCTCTTGATTTTTCAAAGTTCATTTTGGTTTTCTTTCGTTGAAATGCAAGACTTGGAATATTTCAGTAGTGTTTTGTTGTGGTTTACCTTGTCACACTTACATTCTATTAATTTTTCAAAGTTCATTTTGAATTTCTTTCGTTGAAATGCAAGAGTTGGAATATTTCAGTAGTGTTTTGATGTGGTTTACCTAGTCACAGTTACATTCTCTTAATTTTTCAAAGTTCATTTTGGATTTCTTTCGTTGAAATGCAGGAGTTGGAATATTTCAGTAGTGTTTTGTCATGGTTTAACTTGTCACAGATACATTCTTTTGATTTTTCAAAGTTCATTTCGAATTTCTTTCATTGAAATGCAAGAGTTGGAATATTTCAGTAGTGTTTTGTTGTGGTTTACCTTGTAACAAATACATTCTCTTGATTTTTCTAAGTTCATTTTGGATTTCTTTCGATGAAATGCAAGAGTTGGAATATTTCAATAGTGTTTTGTTGTGGTTTACCTAGTCACAGTTACATTCTCTTAATTTTTCAAAGTTCATTTTGTATTTCTTTCGTTGAAATGCAAGAGTTGGAATATTTCAGTAATGTTTTGTCATGGTTTACTTTGTCATAGTTACATTCTCTTGATTTTTCAAAGTTCTTTTTGAATTTCTTTCATTAAAATGCAAGAGTTGGAATATTTCAGTAGTGTTTTGTCATGGTTTACCTTGTCACAGTTACATTCTATGAATTTTTCAAAGTTCATTTTGAATTTCTTTCGTTGAAATGCAAGAGTTGGAATATTTCAGTAGTGTTTTGATGTGGTATACCTTGTCATAGTTAAATTCTCTTGATTTTTCAAAGTTTATTTTGGATTTCTTTCGTTGAAATGCAGGAGTTGGAATATTTCAGTAGTTTTTTGTCATGGTTTACCTTGTCACAGATACATTCTATTGATTTTTCAAAGTTCATTTCGAATTTCTTTCATTGAAATGCAAGAGTTGGAATATTTCAGTAGTGTTTTGTCGTGGTTTACCTTTTCACAGTTACATTCTCTTGATTTTTCAAAGTTCATTTGAATTTCTTTCATTGAAATGCAAGAGTTCGATTATTTCAGTAGTGTTTTGTTGTGCTTTACCTTGTCACAGTTACATTCTCTTAATTTTCCAAAGTTCACTTTTAATTTCTTTCATTGAAATGCAAGAGTTGGAATATTTCAGTAGTGTTTTGATGTGGTTAGACTTGTCACAGTTACATTCTCTTGATTTTTCAAAGTTCATTTTGGATTTCTTTCGTCGAAATGCAGGAGTTGGAATATTTCAGTAGTGTTTTGTCATGGTTTACCTTGTCACAGATACATTCTATTGATTTTTCAAAGTTCATTTCTAATTTCTTTCATTTAGATGCAAGACTTGGATTATGACAGTAGTGTTTTGTCGTGGTTTTCCTTGTCACAGTTACACTCTCTGGATGTTTCAATGTTCATTTGAATTTCTTTCATTGAAATGCAAGAGTTGAAATATTTCAGTAGTGTTTTGTCGTGGTTTACCTTATCACAGTTACATTCTCTTGATTTTTCAAAGTTCATTTGAATTTCTTACATTGTAATGCAAGAGTTGGATTATTTCAGTAGTGTTTTGTTGTGCTTTACCTTGTCACAGTTACATTCTCTTAATTTTTCAAAGTTCATTTAGAATGTCTTTCATTGAAATGTAAGAGTTGGATTATTTCAGTAGTGTTTTGTCGTGGTTTACCATGTCACAGTTATATTCTCTTGATTTTTCAAAGTTCATTTCGAATTTTTTTCATTGAAATGCAAGAGTTGGATTATTTCAGTAGTGTTTAGTCGTGGTTTACCATGTCACAGTTATATTCTCTTGATTTTTCAAAGTTCATTTCGAATTTCTTTCGTTGAAATGCAAGAGTTAGAATATTTCAGTAGTGTTTTGTTGTGGTTTCCCTTGTCACAGTTACATTTTCTTGATTTTTCAAAGTTCATTTTGAATTTCTTTCGGTGAAATGCAAGAGTTGGAATATTTCAGTAGTGTTTTGATATAGTTTACCTTGTCAGAGTTACATTCTCTTAATTTTTCAAAGTTCATTTTGGATTTCTTTCTATGAAATGTAAGAGTTGGATTATTTCAGTAGTGTTTTGTCATGGTTTACCATGTCACAGTTACATTCTCTTGATTTTTCAATGTTCATTTTGAATTTTTTTCGTTGAAATGCGAGAATTGGAATATTTCAGTAGTGCTTTGTCGTGGTTTACCTTGTAACAGTTACATTCTCTTGATTTTTCGAAGTTCATTTTGAATTTCTTTCATTGAAATGCAAGAGTTGGAATATTTCAGTTGTGTTTTGTCGTGTTTTACATTGTCACATTTATAGTTTCATGATTTTTCGAAGTTCATTTTGGATTTCTTTCGTTGGAATGCAAGAGTTGGAATATTTCATTAGTGTTTTGTTGTGGTTTACCCTGTCACAGTTACATTCTCTTAATTTTTCAAAGTTAATTTTGAATTTCTATCATTGAAATGCAAGAGTTGGAATATTTCAGTAGTGTTTTGTCGTGGTTTAACTTGTCACAGTTACATTCTCTTAATTTTTCAATGTTTATTTTGAATTTCTTTCGATGAAATGCAAGAGTTGGAATATTTCAATAGTGTTTTGTCATGGTTTACCTTGTCACACTTACATTCTCTTAATTTTTCAAAGTTCATTTTGGTTTTATTTTGGTGAAATGCAAGAGTTGGAATATTTCAGTAGTGTTTTGATGTGGTTTACCTTGTCACAGTTACATTCTCTTGATTTTTCAAAGTTCAGTTTGGTTTTATTTCGGTGAAATGCAAGAGTTGCAATATTTCAGTAGTGTTTTGTTGTGGTTTACCGTGTCACATTTACATTCTCTTAATTTTTCAAAGTTCATTTTGGATTTCTTTCTATGAAATGTAAGAGTTGGAATATTTCAATAGTGTTTTGTCGTGGTTTACCTAGTCACAGATATATTCTCTTGATTTTCCAAAGTTCATTTTGAATTTCTTTCGTTGAAATGCAAGAGTTGGAATATTTCAGTAGTGTTTTGTCCTGGTTTACCTTGTCACAGATACATTCTCTTGATTTTCCAAAGTTCATTTTGAATTTCATTCGTTGAAATGCAAGAGTTGGAATATTTCAGTAGTGTTTTGTCGTGGTTTACCTTGTCAGAGTTACATTCTCTTGATTTTTCAAAGTTCATTGTCGATTTCTTTCGTTGAAATTCAAATGTTGGTTTATTTCAGTAGAGTTTTGTGGTGGTTTACCTTGTCACACTTACATTCTCTTGATTTTTCAAAGTTCATTTTGGATTTATTTCGTGAAATGCAAGAGTTGGAATATTTCAGTAGTGTTTTGCCGTGGTTTACTTTGTCAAAGTTACATTCTCTTAATTTTTCAAAGTTCATTTTGAATTTCTTTCTTTGAAATGCAAAGAGCTGGAATATTTCAGTAGTGTTTTGTCGTGGTTTACTTTGTCTTAGTTACATTCTCTTCATTTTTCAAAGTTCATTGTGGATTTCTTTCGTTGAAATATGTTTTGTTGTGCTTTACCTTGACACAGTTACATTTTCTTGATTTTTGTTTGGTTAGGTTAGGTTAGATCAAGTTAGGTTAGGTTAGGTTAAGTTAGGTTAGGTTAGCCTATGTAACGCGCGCGTACGTAGGCTAACCCAACCTAACCTAACTTAACCTTACCTAACCTAACTTGATCTACCCTAACCTAACCTAACAAAAATCAAGAAAATGTAACTGTGTCAAGGTAAAGCACAACAAAACATATTTCACCGAAAGAAATCCACAATGAACTTTGAAAAATCAAGAGAATGTAACTTTGACAAAGTAAACCACGACAAAACACTACTGAAATACTCCAGCTCT
Source organism: Artemia sp. Qi Xiang Cuo (assembly GCF_049724085.1). Lineage (NCBI taxonomy): Eukaryota > Metazoa > Arthropoda > Branchiopoda > Anostraca > Artemiidae > Artemia > Artemia sp. Qi Xiang Cuo. The sequence continues at coordinate 67,860,762 of NC_142800.1, forward strand.
TGCATTTCAAAGAAAGAAATCCAAAATGAACTTTGAAAAATTAAGAGAATGTAAGTTTGACAAAGTAAACCACGGCAAAACACTACTGAAGTATTCCAACTCTTGCATTTCACGAAAGAAATCCAAAATGAACTTTGAAAAATCAAAAGAATGTAACTGTGACAAGGTAAAACACGATAAAACACTATTGAAATACTTCAACATTTGCATTCCAACGAAAGAAATCCAAAATGAACTTTGAAAAATCAAGAGAATGTAACTCAGACAAGGTAAAGCACAATAAAACACTAATTAAATAATCATACTCTTGCATTTCAACGAAGGAAATTCAAAATTAACTTTGGAAAATCAAGAGAATGTAACTGTGAAAAGGTAAACCATGACAAAACACTACTGAAATATTCCAAATCTTGCATTTCAATGAAAGAAATTCAAAAAGAACTTTGAAAAATCAAGCGAATGTAACTGTGACAAGGTAAACCATGACAAAACACTACTGAAATATTCCAACTCTTGCATTTCACCGAAAGAAATCCAAAATGAACTTTGAAAAATTAAGAGAATGTAAGTGTGACAAGGTAAACCACAACAAAACACTACTGAAATATTCCAACTCTTGCATATCAACGAAAGAAAACCAAAATGAACTTTGAAAAATCAGGAGAATGCAACTGTGACAAGGTAAACCACGACAAGACACTACTGAAATATTCCAACTCTTGCATTTCAATGATAGAAATTAAAAATGAACTTTGAAAAATTAAGAGAATGTAACTGTGACAGGGCAAACCGCATCAAAACACTACTGAAATATTCCAACTCTTGCATTTCAACGAAAGAAAACCAAAATGAACTTTGAAAAATCAAGAGAATGCAACTGTGACAAGGTAAACCACGACAAGACACTACTGAAATATTCCAACTCTTGCATTTCAAGGATAGAAATTCAAAATTAACTTTGAAAAATTAAGAGAATGTAACTGTGACAGGGCAAACCGCAACAAAACACTACTGAAATATTCCAACTCTTTCATTTCAACGAAATAAATTCAAAATGAACTTTGAAAAATAAAGAGAATGTAACTATGACTAGGTAAAACACGACAAAACACTACTGAAATATTCCAACTCTTGCATTTCAATGAAAGAAATTGAAAATGAACTTTGAAAAATCAAGAGAATGTAACTGTGACAAGGTAAATCACGACAAATCACTACTGAAATATTCCAATTCTCTCATTTCAACGAAAAAAATTCAAAATGAACATTGAAAAATCAAGAGAATGTAACTGTGACATGGTAAACCATGACAAAACACTACAGAAATAATCCAACTCATGCATTTCAATGAAAGAAATTCAAATGAACTTTGAAAAATCAAGAGAATGTAACTGTGACAAGGTAAACCACGACAGAACACAACTGAAATATTCCAACTCTTGCAATTCAACAAATGAAATTCAAAATGAACTTTGAAAAATCAAGAGAATGTAACTGTGAAATGGTAAAGAATGATAGAACACTACTGAAATATTCCAACTCTTGTTTTTCAACGAAATAAATCCAAAATGAACTTTGAAAAATCAAGAGAATGTATCTGTGACAAGGTAAAACCATGACAAAACACTACTGAAATAATCCAACTCTTGCATTTCAATGAAAGAAATTCAAAATGAACTTTGAAAATTTAATAAAATGTAACTGTGACATGGTAAACCACGGCAAAACACTACTAAAATATTTCAACTCTCGCATTTCAACGAAAGAAATTGAAAATGAACTTTGAAAAATCAAGAGAATGTAACCCTGACATGGTAAACCATGACGAAACACTACTGGAATAATCCAAGTCTTGTATTTAAATTAAAGAAATTCAAATGAACTTTGAAAAAGCAAGAGAATGTAACTGTGACAAGGTAAACCACGACAGAACATTACTGAAATACTCCAACTCTTGCATTTCCATGAAATAAATTCGAAATGAACTTTGAAAAATAAAGAGAATGTAAGTGTGACAAGGTAAACCACAACAAAACACTACTGAAATATTCCAACTCTTGCATTTCAACTAAATAAATTAAAAATGAACTTTGAAAAATCAAGAAATTGTAACTGTAACAAGGTGAATCACAACAAAACACTACTGAAATATTCCAACTCTTCCATTTCAACGAAAGAAAAACAAAATGATATTTGAAAAATTAAGAAAATGTAACTGTGACAAGGTAAAGCATGACAAAACACTACTGAAATATTCCAACTCTTGCATTTCAACGAAAGAAATTCAAAATGAACTTTAAAAAATCAAGAGAATGTAACTAAGACAAGGTAAACCACAACAAAACACTACTCAAATATTACAACTCTTGAATTTCAACTAAAATAATTCAAAATTAACTTTGAAAAATAAAGAGAATGTAACTTTGACGACGTAAATCACGACAAAACACTACTGAAATATTCCAACTCTTGCATTTCAAAGAAAGAAATTCAAAATGAACTTTGAAAAATTAAGAGAATGTAACTTTGACAAGGTAAATCACGACAAAGCACTACTGAAATATTCCAATTCTCGCATTTCAACGAAAAAAATTCAAAATGAACATTGAAAAATCAAGAGAATGTAACTGTGACATGGTAAACCATGACAAAACACTACAGAAATAATCCAACTCATGCATTTCAATGAAAGAAATTCAAATGAACTTCGAAAAATCAAGAGAATGTAACTGTGACAAGGTAAACAATGACATAACACTACTGAAATATTCCAACTCTTGCATTTCAACGAAAGAAATCCAAAATGAACTTTGAAAAATAAAGAGAATTTATCTTTGACAATGTAAAACCATGACAAAACACTTCTGACGTATTCCAACTCTTGCATTTCAACAAAAAAAAAACAAAATTATCTTTTAAAAATTAAGAGAATGTAACTGTGACAAGGTAAACCATGACAAAACACTACTGAAATATTCCAACTCTTGCACTTCAAAGAAATAAATTCAAAATGAACTTTAAAAAATTAAGAGAATTTAACTGTGACAAGGTAAAACGCAACAAAAAACTACTGAAATTTTCCAACTATTGCATTTCACCGAAAGAAATTCAAAATGAACTTTGAAAAATCAAGAGAATGTAACTGTGACAAGGTAAACCACAATAAAACACTACTGAAATATTCCAACTCTTACATTTCAATGAAAGAAATCAAAAATTAACTTTGAAAAATCAAGAGAATGTAACTGTGAAAAGGTAAAACACGACAAAACAGTACTGAAATAATCCAACTCTTGCATTTCAATGAAAGAAATTCAAAATGAACTTTGAAAAATCAAGACAATGTAACTGTGACAAGGTAAACCACGACAAAACACTACTGAAATATTCCAACTCTTGCATTTCAACGAAAGAAATTCAAAATGAACTTTGAAAAATTAAGTAAATGTAACTGTGACAAGGTAAAGCACAACAAAACACTACTGAAATAATCCAACTCTTGCATTTCAATGAAAGAAATTCCAATGAACTTTGAAAAATCAAGAGAATGTAACTGTGAAAAGGTAAACCACGACAAAACACTACTGAAATATTCCAACTCTTTTATTTCAATGAAAGAAATTCGAAATGAACTTTGAAAAATCAAGAGAATGTAAGTGTGACAAGGTAAACCACAACAAAACACTACTGAAATATTCCAACTCTTACATTTCAACGAACGAAATCAAAAATGAACTTTTAAAAATTAATAAAATATAACTTAGAATTAGTAAAGCGTAAAAGAATACTACTGAAATGTTCCAGCTCGTCCATTTCAGTTAAATAAATTCGAAATGAACTACGAATAATCAAGAAAATTTAAGTCTGATAATATAAACCACAACAAAACGCTACTGAAGTGTTCCCGATCTTGAATTTCAACGAAACAAATTCAAAATCAACTTTGAAAAATCAAGAGAATGTAACTGTGATAAGGTAAACCATGACAAAACACTACTGAAATATTCCAACTCCTGCATTTCAACGAAAGAAATCAAAAATGAACTTTGAAAAATCAAGAGAATGTAACTGTGACATGGTAAACCACGACAAAACACTACTGAAATAATCCAACTCTTGCATTTCAATGAAACAAATTCAAAATGAACTTTGAAAAATCAAGAGAATGTAACTGTGACAAGGTAAACCAAAACAAACCACTACTGAAATATTCCAACACTTGTATTTCAATTAAAGATATTCAAAATGAACTTTCAAAAATCTCGAAAACGTAACTGTGACAAAGCAAACCAGGACATAACACTACTGGAATATTCCAATTCTTGCGTTTCAACGAAAGAAATTCGAAATGAACTTTGAAAATTTAAGAGAATGTAACTGTGACAAGGTAAGCCATGACAAAACATTACTGAAATATTCCAAATCTTGCATTTCGATGAAAGAAATCCGAAATTAACATTTAAAAATTAATAGAATGTAACTATGACAATGTAAACCACAGCAACACACTACTGAAATAATCCAACTCTTGCATTTCAATTATAGAAATACAATATGAACTTTGAATAATCAAGAAAGTATAACTTTGACAAGGTAAACCACGACACAACACAAATGAAATAATCCAACTCTTGCATTTCAACGAGAGAAATTTAAAATGAACTTTGAAAAATCAAGAGAATGTAAGTGTGATATGGTAAACAATGACAGAACACTACTGAAATATTCCAACTCTTGTATTTCAACGAAAGAAATACAAAATGAACTTTGAAAAATCAACAAAATGTATCTGTGACAAGGCAAAACCATGACAAAACACTACTGAAATAATCCAACTCTTGCATTTCAATGAAAGAAATTCAAAATGAACTTTGAAAAATTAATAGAATGTAACTGTGACAAGGTAAACCACGAAAAAACACTACTGAAATATTCAAAGTCTCGCATTTCAACGAAAGAAATTCAAAATGAACTTTGAAAAATCAAGAGAATGTAACTGTGACATGGTAAACAATGACAAAACACTAATGAAATATTCCAACTCTTGCATTTCAACGAGAGAAAATTAAAATAAACTTCGAAAAATTAAGAAAATGTAACTGTCACATGGTAAACAATGACAGAACACTACTGAAATATTTCAACTCTTTCATTTCAACGAAAGAAATCCAAAATGAACTTCGAAAAATCAACAGAATTTAACGGTGACAAGGTAAAACCATGACAAAACACTACTGAAATAATCAAACTCTTGTATTTCAATTAAATAAATTCAAATGAACTTTGAAAAAGCAAGAGAATGTAACTGTTACAAGGTAAATCATGACAGAACACTACTGAAATATTCCAACTCTTTCATTTCAATGAAAGAAATTCAAAATGAGCTTTGAAAAATCAAGAGAATGTAAGTGTGACAATGTAAACCACAACAAAACACTACTTAAATATTACAGCTCTTGCATTTCAACGAAAGAAATCCAAAATGAACTTTTAAAAATTAAGAGAATGTAACTGTGACAAGGTAAACCACGACAAAACACTACTGAAATATTCCAACTCTTGCATTTCAATGAAAGAAATTCGAAATGAACTTTGAAAAATCAAGAGAATGTAAGTGTGACAAGGTAAACCACAACAAAACACTACTGAAATATTTCAACTCTTGCATTTCAACGAAAGAAATTCAAAATGAACTTTGAAAAATCAAGAAAATGTAACTGTGACAAGGTAAACCATGACAAAACACTACTGAAATATTCCAACTCCTGCATTTCAACGAAAGAAATCAAAAATGAACTTTGAAAAATCAAGAGAATATAACTGTGACATGGTAAACCACGACAAAACACTACTGAAATAATCCAACTCTTGCATTTCAATGAAAAAAAATTCAAAATGAACTTTGAAAAATCAAGAGAATGCAACTGTGACAAGGTCAACCACGACAAACCACTACTGAAATATTCCAACCCTTGCATTTCAATGAAAGAAATTCAAAATGAACTTTCAAAAATTAAGAGAATATAACTGTGACAAAGTAAACCAAGACGTAACACTACTGAAATATTCCAACTCTTGCATTTCAACGAAAGAAATTCAAAATGAACTTTAAAAAATCAAGAGAATGTAACTGTGACAAGGTAAACCACGACATAACACTACTGAAATATTCCAACTCTTGCATTTCAATTAAATAAATTCTAAATGAACTTTGAAAAATAAAGAGAATGTAACTGTGACAAGGTAAACCACAACAAAACACTACTGAAATATTCCAACTCTTGCATTTCAACGAAAGAAATTCAAAATGAACTTTGAAAAATCAAGAGAATGTAACTGTGACATGGTAAACCATGACAAAACACTACTGAAATAATCCAACTCTTGCATTTCAATTAAATAAATTCAAATGAACTTTGAAAAATCAAGAGAATGTAACTGTGACAAGGTAAACCACGACAGAACATTACTGAAATACTCCAACTCTTGCATTTCCATGAAATAAATTCGAAATGAACTTTGAAAAATAAAGAGAATGTAAGTGTGACAAGGTAAACCACAACAAAACACTACTGAAATATTCCCAATCTTGCATTTCAACCAAATAAATTCAAAATGAACTTCGAAAAATCAAGACAGTGTAACTGTAACAACGTAAACCACAACAAAACACTACTGAAATATTCCAACTCTTCCATTTTAACGAAAGAAAACCAAAATGATATTTGAAAAATTAAGAGAATGTAACTGTGACAAGGTAAACCATGACAAAACACTACTGAAATATTCCAACTCTTGCATTTCAATGAAAGAAATTCAAAATGAACTTTGAAAAATCAAGAGAATGTAACTGTGACAAGGTAAACCGCAGCAAAACACTACTGAAATATTCCAACTCTTGCATTTCACCGAAAATAATTCAAAATGAACATTGAAAAATCAAGAGAATGTAACTGTGACAACGTAAACCAAAACAAAACACTACTGAAATATTCCAACTCTTGCATTTCAATGAAAGAAATTGAAAATGAACTTTGAAAAACCAAGAGAATGTAACTGTGACAAGGTAAAACACGACAAAGCACTACTGAAATATTCCAATTCTCGCATTTCAACGAAAAAAATTCAAAATGAACATTGAAAAATCAAGAGAATGTAACTGTGACATGGTAAACCATGACAAAACACTACTGAAATAATCCAACTCATGCATTTCAATGAAAGAAATTCAAATGAATTTTGAAAAATCAAGAGAATGTAACTGTGACATGGTAAACAATGACAGAACACTACTGAAATATTCCAACTCTTGCATTTCAACGAAAGAAATCCAAAATGAACTTTGAAAAATCAATAGAATGTATCTGTGACAAGGTAAAACCATGACAAAACACTACTGAAATATTCCAACTCTTGCATTCCAAAGAAACAAAACCAAAATGATCTTTGAAAAATTAAGAGAATGTAACTGTGACAAGGTAAACCATGACAAAACACTACTGAAATTTTCCAACTCTTGCACTTAAATGAAAGAAATTCAAAATGAACTTTAAATAATCAAGAAAATTTAACTGTGACAAGGTAAACCGCAACAAAATACTACTGAAATATTCCAACTATTGCATTTCACCGAATGAAATTCAAAATGAACTTTGAAAAATTAAGAGAATGTAACTCTGACAAGGTAAACCACAATAAAACACCACTAAAATATTCTAACTCTTTATTTTAAACGAAAGAAATCAAAAATGAACTTTGAAAAATTAAGAGAATGTAACTGTGACATGGTAAACCATGACAAAACAGTAGTGAAATAATCCAACTCTTGCATTTCAATGAACGAAATCCAAAATGAATTTTTAAAAATAAAGACAAAGTAACTGTGACATGGTAAACCACGACAAAACACTACTGAAATATTCAAGCTCTTGCATTTCAACGAAAGAAATTCAAAATGAACTTTCAAAAATTAAGAAAATGTAACTGTGACAAGGTAAAGCACAACAAAACACTACTGAAATAATCCATCTCTTGCATTTCAATGAAAGAAATTCCAATGAACTTTGAAAAATCAAGAGAATGTAACTGTGAAAAGGTAAACCACGACAAAACACTACTGAAATATTCCAACTCTTGTATTTCAATGAAAGAAATTCGAAATGAACTTTGAAAAATCAAGAGAATGTAAGTGTGACAATGTAAACCACAACAAATCACTACTGAAATATTCCAACTCTTGCATTTCAACGAAAGAAATTCAAAATGAACTTTGAAAAATTAAGAGAATGTAACTGTGACAAGGTAAACCACGACAAAACACTACTGAAATATTCCAACTCTTGCATTTCAATGAAAGAAATTCGAAATGAACTTCGAAAAATCAAGAGAATGTAAGTGTGACAAGGTAAACCACAACAAAACACTACTGAAATATTTCAACTCTTGCATTTCAACGAAAGAAATTCAAAATGAACTTTGAAAAATCAAGAAAATGTAACTGTGACAAGGTAAACCATGACAAAACACTACTGAAATATTCCAAGTCCTGCATTTCAACGAAAGAAATCAAAAATGAACTTTGAAAAATCAAGAGAATGTAACTGTGACATGGTAAACCACGACAAAACACTACTGAAATAATCCAACTCTTGCATTTCAATGAAACAAATTCAAAATGAACTTTGAAAAATCAAGAGAATGTAACTGTGACAAGGTAAACCAAAACAAACCACTACTGAAATATTCCAACCCTCGTATTTCAATGAAAGAAATTCAAAATGAACTTTCAAAAACTTCGAAAATGTAACTGTGACAAAGTAAACCACGACATAACACTACTGGAATATTCCAGTTCTTGCATTTCAACGAAAGAAATTCAAAATGAACGTTGATAAATCAAGAGAATGTAACTGTGACATGGTAAACCACGCCAAAACACTACTGAAATATTCCAACTCTTGCATTTCCATGAAATAAATTCGAAATGAACTTTTAAAAATAAAAAAAATGCAACTGTGACTATGTAGACCACCACAAAACAATACAGAAATATTCCAACTGTTGCATTTCAACACAAGAAATTCAAAAATAAATGTCGAAAAATCAATATAGTGTAGTTGTGACAAGGTAAACCATGAAAAAACACTACTGAAATATTCCCACTCTTTCATTTCAATGAAAGAAAATTAAAATGAACTTTGAAAAATTAAGAGAATGTAACTTTGACATGGTAAACAATGACAGAACACTACTGAAATATTCCAACTCTTGCATTTCAACGAAAGAAATCCAAAATGAACTTTGAAAAATCAACAGAATGTATCTGTGACAAGGGAAAACCATGACGAAACACTACTGAAATAATCCAACTCTTGCATTTCAATGAAATAAATTCAAAATGAACTTTGAAAAATTAATAGAATGTAAGTGTGACAAGTTAAACCACGATAAAACACTACTGAAATATTCCAACTCTCACATTTCAACGAAAGAAATTCAAAATGAACTTTGAAAAATCAAGAGAATGTAACTGTGACATGGTAAACAATGACAAAACACTAATGAAATATTCCAACTCTTGCATTTCAACGAGAGATATTCAAAATGAACTTTAAAAAATCAAGAGAATGTAACTGTGACATGGTAAACAATCACAGAACACTACTGAAATATTCCAACTCTTGTATTTCAACGAAATAAATCCAAAATGAACTTTGAAAAATCAAGAGAATGTATCTATGACAAGGTAAACCATGACAAAACACTACTGAAATAATCCAACTCTTGCATTTCAATGAAAGAAATTCAAATGAACTTTGAAAAATCAACAAAATGTAACTCTGACAAGGTAAACCACGACAGAACACTACTGAAATATTCCAACTCTTCCATTTCAATGAAATAAATTCGAAATGAACTTTGAAAAATCAAGAGAATGTAAGTGTGACAATGTAAACCACAACAAAACACTACTGAAATATTCCAACTCTTGCATTTCAACGAAATAAATTCAAAATGAAATTTGAAAAATCAAGAGAGTGTAACTGTGACAAGGTAAACCACGACAAAACACTACTGAAATATTCCAACTCTTGCATTTCAATGAAAGAAATTCGAAATGAACTTCGAAAAATCAAGAGAATGTAAGTGTGACAAGGTAAACCACAACAAAACACTACTGAAATATTTCAACTCTTGCATTTCAACGAAAGAAATTCAAAATGAACTTTGAAAAATCAAGAAAATGTAACTGTGACAAGGTAAACCATGACAAAACACTACTGAAATATTCCAACTCCTGCATTTCAACGAAAGAAATCCAAAATGAACTTTGAAAAATCAAGAGAATATAACTGTGACATGGTAAACCACGACAAAACACTACTGAAATAATCCAACTCTTGCATTTCAATGAAAAAAAATTCAAAATGAACTTTGAAAAATCAAGAGAATGCAACTGTGACAAGGTCAACCACGACAAACCACTACTGAAATATTCCAACACTTGCATTTCAATGAAACATATTCAAAATGAACTTTCAAAAATTTCGAAAATGTAACTGTGACAAAGCAAACCAAGACGAAACACTACTGGTACATTCCAGTTCATGCGTTTCAACGATAGAAATACGAAATGAACTTTGAAAAATTAATAGAATGTAACTGTGACAAGGTAAACTACGCCAAAACACTACTGAAATATTCCAACTCTTGCATTTCGATGAAAGAAATCCAATATGAACTATGAAAAATCAAGAGAATGTAACTGTGAAAAGGAAACACAACAAAACACTACTGAAATATTCCAACTCTTGCATTTCAACTAAACAAATTCAAAATGAACTTTCAAAAATCACGAGAATTTAACTATGACAAGGTAAACGATGACAAAACACTACTGAAATATTCCAACTCTTGTATTTCAACGATTGAAATTCAAAATGAACTTTGAAAAATCAAGAGAATGTAACTGTGACATGGTAAACAATCATAGAACACTACTGAAATATTCCAACTCTTGCTTTTCAACGAAATAAATCCAAAATGAACTTTGAAAAATCAAGAGAATGTATCTGTGACAAGGTAAAACCATGACAAAACACTACTGAAATAATCCAACTCTTGCATTTCAAGGAAAGAAATTCAAAATGAACTTTGAAAATTTAATAAAATGTAAGTGTGACATGGTAAACCACAACAAAACACTACTAAAATATTCCAACTCTTACATTTCAACTAATGAAATTAAAAATGAACTTTGAAAAATTAAGAGAGTGTAACCGTGACAAGGTAAACAATGACGAAAAACTACTGAAGTATTCAAACACTTCCATTTCCATGAAATAATTTCAAATGAAATTAGAAAAATAAAGAGAATGTAACTGTTACAAGGTAAACAACGACATAACACTACTGAAATACTCCAACTCTTGCATTTCAATGAAAGAAATTTGAAATGAACTTTGAAAAATAAAGAGAATGTAACTGTGACAAGGTAAACCACAACATAAAACTACTGAAATATTCCAACTCTTGCATTTCAACTAAAGAAATTCAAAATGAACTTTGAAAAATCAAGAAAGTGTAACTGTGACAAGGTAAACCACAACCAAACACTACTGAAATATTCCAACTCTTGCATTTCAACGAAAGAAAACCAAAATGATCTTTGAAAAATTAAGAGAATGTAACTGTGACAAGGTAAACCATGACAAAACACTACTGAAATTTTCCAACTCTTGCATTTCAATGAAAGAAATTCAAAATGAACTTTTAATAATCAAGAGAATGTAACTGTGACAAGGTAAACCTCAGCAAAACACTACTGAAATATTCCAACTCTTGCATTTCACCGAAAGAAATTCAAAATGAACTTTGAAAAATCAAGAAATTGTAACTGTGACAAGGTAAACCACTATAAAACACAACTGAAATATTCCAACTCTTAAATATCAACGAAAGAAATCCAAAATGAACTTTAAAAAATCAAGAGAATGTAACTGTGACATGGTAAACCACGACAAAACACTAGTGAAATAATCCAACTCTTGCATTTCAATGAAATAAATTCAAAATGAACTTTTATAAATCAAGAAAATGTAACTGTGACAAGGTAAAACATGACAAAACACTACTGAAATATTCCAACTCCTGCATTTCAACGAAAGAAATCAAAATTGAACTTTGAAAAATCAAGAGAATGTAACTGTGACATGGTAAACCACGACAAAACACTACCGAAATAATCCAACTCTTGCATTTCAATGGAACAAATTCAAAATGAACTTTGAAAAATCAAGAGAATGCAACTGTGACAAGGTAAACCACAACAAACCACTACTGAAATATTCCAACCCTTGCATTTCAATGAAAGAAATTCAAAATTAACTTTCAAAAATTAAGAGAATGTAACTTTGACAAAGTAAACCACGACGTAACACTACTGAAATAATCCAACTCTTGCATTTCAACGAAAGAAATTCAAAATGAACTTTGAAAAATCAAGAGAATGTAACTGTGACAAGGTAAACCACGACAGAACACTACTGAAATATTCCAACTCTTGCATTTCCATGAAATAAATTTGAAATGAACTTTGAAAAATTAAGAGAATGTAACTGTGACAAGGTAAAGCACACCAAGACACTACTGAAATATTCCAACTCTTGCATTTCAACGAAAGAAATTCAAAATGAACTTTGAAAAATAAAGATAATGTAACTGTGACAAGGTAAACCAGTACAGAACACTACTGAAATATTCCAACTCTTGCATTTCAACGAAAGAAATTCAAAATGAACTTCGAAAAATTAAGAGAATGTAACTTTGACATGGTAAACAATGACAGAACACTACTGAAATTTTCCAACTCTTGCATTTCAACGAAAGAAATCCAAAATGAACTTTGAAAAATCAAGAGAATGTATCTGGGACAAGGTAAACCACGACAAAACACGACTTAAATAATCAACCACTTTTAGTAAAATGAAAGAAATTCAAAATGAACTTTAAAAATCAAGAAACTTTAAAAGTGACTTGGCAAATCATGACGAATAACAATTGAAATAAACAAATTGTTGTTTTTAAACAAAAGAACTTAAAAATGACCTTTGAAAAATAAAGAGAATGTAACTGTGACAAGGTAAACCATGACAAAACACTACTGAAATAATCCAACTCTTGAATTTCAATGAAAGAAATTCAAATGAACTTTGAAAAATCAAGAGAATGTAACTGTGACAAGGTAAACCACGACATAACTCTACTGAAATATTCCAACTCTTGCATTTCAATGAAATAAATTCGAAATGAACTTTGAAAAATCAAGAGAATGTAAGTGTGGCAAGGTAAACCACAACAAAACACTACTGAAATATTCCAACTCTTTCATTTCAAAAAAATAAATTCAAAATGAACTTCGAAAAATAAAGATATTGTAACTGTAACAAGGTAAGCCACAACAAAACACTACTGAAATATTCCAAATCTTGCATTTCAACGAAAAAAAACCAAAATGATATTTGAAAAATAAAGAGAATGTAACTGTGACAAGGTAAACCATGACAAAACACTACTGAAATATTCCAACTCTTGCATTTCAAAGAAATAAATTCAAAATAAACTTTAAAAAATCAAGAGAATGTAACTGTGACAAGGTAAACCGCAGCAAAACACTACTGAAATATTCCAACTCTTGCATTTCACCTAAAGAAATTCAAAATGAACTTTGAAAAATCAAGAAAATGTAACTGTGACAAGGTAAACCACAACAAAACACTACTGAAATATTCCAACTCTTGCATTTCAACGAAAGAAATCCAAAATGAACTTTAAAAAATCAAGAGAATATAACTGTGACATGGTAAACCACGACAAAACACTACTGAAATAATCCAACTCTTGCATTTCAATGAAATAAATTCAAAATGAACTTTGATAAATCAAGAAAATGTAACTGTGACAAGGTAAAACATGACAAAACACTACTGAAATATTCCAACTCCTGCATTTCAACGAAAGAAATCAAAATTGAACTTTGAAAAATCAAGAGAATGTAACTGTGACATGGTAAAGCACGACAAAACACTACTGAAATAATCCAACTCTTGCATTTCAATGAAACAAATTCAAAATGAACTTTGAAAAATCAAGAGAATGCAACTGTGACAAGGTAAACCACAACAAACCACTACTGAAATATTCCAACCCTTGCATTTCAATGAAAGAAATTCAAAATTAACTTTCAAAAATTTAGAGAATGTAACTTTGACAAAGTAAACCACGACGTAACACTACTGAAATATTCCAACTCTTGCATTTCAACGAAAGAAATTCAAAATGAACTTTGAAAAATCAAGAGAATGTAACTGTGACAAGGTAAACCACGACAGAACACTACTGAAATATTCCAACTCTTGCATTTCCATGAAATAAATTTGAAATGAACTTTGAAAAATAAAGAGAATGTAAGTGTGACAAGGTAAACCACAACAAAACACTACTGAAATATTCCAACTCTTGCATTTCAACGAAAGAAATTCAAAATAAACTTTGAAAAATCAAGAGAATGTAACTGTGACAAGGTAAACCACGACAGAACACTACTGAAATATTCCAACTCTTGCATTTCAACGAAAGAAATTCAAAATGAACTTTGAAAAATCAAGAGAATGTAACTGTGACATGGCAAACAATGACAGAACACTACTGAAATATTCCAACTCTTGCATTTCAACGAAAGAAATCCAAAATGAGCTTTGAAAAATCAAGAGAATGTATCTGTGACAAGGTAAAACCATGACAAAACACTACTGAAATAATCCAACTCTTGCATTTCAATGAAAGAAATTCAAAATGAACTTTTAAAAAATAATAGAATGTAACTGTGACAAGGTAAACCACGATAAAACACTAGTGAAATATTCCAACTCTCACATTTCAACGAATGAAATTCAAAATGAACTTTGAAAAATCAAGAGAATGTAACTGTGACATGGTAAACCATGACAAAACACTACTGAAAAAATCCAACTCTTGCATTTCAATGAAAGAAATTCAAATTAACTTTGAAAAATCAAGAGAATGTAACTATGACAAGGTAAACCACGACAGAACACTACTGAAATATTCCAACTCTTGCATTTCCATGAAATAAATTCGAAATGAACTTTAAAAAATAAAGAGAATGTAAGTGTGACAAGGTAAACCACGATAAAACACTACTGAAATATTCCAACTCACACATTTCAATGAAAGAAATTCAACATAAACTTTGAAAAATCAAGTGAACCTAACAGTTAAAAGGTAAGCCACGACAGAACACTACTCAAATATTTCGACTCTTGCATATCAATGAAAGAAATTAAAATGAACTTTGAAAAATAAAGAGAATCTATTTGTGACAACTTAATCCACGACAGAAGTCTACTGAAATATTCCAACTCTTGCATTTCAATGAAATAAATTCGAAATGAACTTTGAAAAATAAAGAGAATGTAAGTGTGACAAGGTAAACCACAACAAAACACTACTGAAATATTCCAACTCTTGCATTTCAACGAAAGAAAACCAAAATGATCTTTGAAAAATTAAGAGAATGTAACTGTGACAAGGTAAACCATGACAAAGCACTACTGAAATACTCCAACTCTTGCATTTAAATGAAAGAAATTCAAAATGAACTTTAAAAAATCAAGAGAATGTAACTGTGACAAGGTAAACCGCAGCAAAACACTACTGAAATATTCCAACTCTTGCATTTCACCGAAAGAAATTCAAAATGAACTTTGAAAAATCAAGAGAATGTAACTCTGACAAGGTAAACTACAACAAAACACTACTGAAATATTCCAACTCTTGCATTTCAACGAAAGAAATCCAAAATGAACTTTGAAAAATCAAGAGAATGTAACTGTGACATGGTAAACCACGAAAAAACACTAGTGAAATAATCCAACTCTTGCATTTCAATGAAAGAAATTCAAAATGATCTTTGAAAAATCAAGAGAATTTAACTGTGACAAGGTAAACCACGACAAAACACTACTTAAATATTCCAACTCTTGCATTTCAACGAAAGAAATTCAAAATGAACTTTGAAAAATTAAGGAAATGTAACTGTGACAAGGTAAAGAACAACAAAACACTACTGAAATATTATAACTAGCGAAATTCAATGAAATATATCCAAAATTAACTTCTAGTAATCATGCAAGTGTATCTTTGATATTGTAAACCACAACAAAACACTATTGAAACATATTCGGTATTTAGTTACGATGCAGGAAATCCAAAATATAACTTGACATTTTAATAAAATGTATTTTTGACGAGGTAAAGCATGACAAAACACCATTGACATGTACAAACTTTTGTATTTCAATGAATGAAATTCGAAATGAACTTTGAAAAATCAAGAGAATGTAAGTGTGACAAGGTAAACCACAACAAAACACTACTGAAATATTTCAACTCTTGCATTTCAACGAAAGAAATTCAAAATGAACTTTGAAAAATTAAGAAAATGTAACTGTGACAAGGTAAACCATGACAAAACACTACTGAAATATTCCAACTCCTGCATTTCAACGAAAGAAATCCAAAATGAACTTTGAAAAATAAAGAAAATGTAACTGTGACATGGTAAACCACGACAAAACACTAATGAAATAATCCAACTCTTGCATTTCAATGAAACAAATTCAAAATGAACTTTGAAAAATCAAGAGAATGTAACTGTGACAAGGTAAACCACAACAAACCACTACTGAAATATTCCAACCCTTGCATTTCAATGAAAGAAATTCAAAATGAACTTTCAAAAATTAAGAGAATGTAACTGTGACAAAGTAAACCACGACGTAACACTACTGAAATATTCCAACTCTTGCATTTCAACGAAAGAAATTCAAAATGAACTTTGAAAAATCAAGAGACTGTAAATGTGACAAGGTAAACCACAACAAAACACTACTGAAATATTCCAACTGTCCTAGTCGATTACGTCATTCTATGCCCATATATGGACCTCCGTCATGACCTTCTGATAGGGTTCTACCGATTATGTAATCAATTTCCCAGAAATCCGACTTTCCTAGTCCATTATGTCATTCTGTGCACATAAACGGTGTCCCGTCATGACCTTCTGATAGGGTTCTGCTGATCATGTAGTCAATTTCTCATAAATAGATGTATACTAATCCAGTAATTCACGCTGTGCCCATATATGGACTCCCGTCACGACCTCCTGATAGGGTTTTACCGATTCTGTAGTCAATTTCTCAGAAATCCATTTGTCCTAATCGATTACGTCATTCTATGCCCATTACTGGATGCCCATCACAAGCTACTGATAGGTTTCTACCATTTATGTACTCAATTTCTCGAGGACTTTCTCCTTTCAATTAAGCCGTCTGTTTATTAGAAATCATCTCCCCTCGAGGGATTCTATGCCACTATATGGAGTCCCATTATCTGCTCATGAAGTTAGGTTAGTTTACGCAATCAATCTCTCGGAAATCCATTTTCCCTCTCGAGTCTTAGATCAATATATCTCTTCCCCACCTTCCCCTTAGAAACAACAAATTAATTGCCCTTTCTTGAATCAATAATTCCCCTTAGAAACAACGAATTAATTCCCCTTTCGTGAATCAATAATTCCTCTTAGAAACAACAAATTAAATCCCCTTTCGTAGATCAATAATTCCCCTTAGAAACAACAAATTAATTCCCCTTTCGTGACAAATCAATCAACCTTGACATCGTCCGTCAGACAGTAATAAACTTCACCCTGAAATAATTCTCCTGGACGAGCACCAAAGACATTAATAAACTTCGCCCGGAAACAATTCTCCTGGACGAACTCCAAAGACATTAATAAACTTCGCCCGGGAACAATTCTCCGGGACGAAAACCAAGTTCTCGGAAACTTGTTCTCCCTGGGGATTCCATGCCCGTATATGGTGACCCCCGTCGGACTGACAGCACAGGTGTTCTCCCTAGGGACTCTATGCCCATATATGGTGTGCTGTCACGAGCTGATGAGGCCTTTCTACTCTCCGCCCCATAGAAAGTTCCTCTCACATAAGATCCCCCCGGAAATTTCCCTCGGATAATTCCATCCTTGCTGAACCTGCTGAAAATTTTCTGTGGACAATTCCGCCTGGAAAATTTTCTTAGCCTACTTATATTGGGAAAAAAAAATAATTTAATTTCTGATCGGTTTTCATATCGTGCCGAAAATCCTCAGATACACAGAAAAGTTTTTCCAGAAATCCCCTTCCTCCAATGGAAAGTTCCATTCGCGTAAAATCCCACTCCCCCTCGCAAAATCTCCCAAACAATTCCAACCATGCTCTGAATTTCCCCCTGGACAATTTGCCTAGAACGTCTCCATATATAAAATTAAGTCACCAAAGCGAAAGTATGACAAATAAAGAGAATTTCCTATTGGTATTCTTGAAAATTCCCCCCCTTGTAAAATTTCGCCTGGAAGATTTAATCCTATAAACTTCTCTACCTACGAGAAATTGTCCCCGTGCAACCCGCGCCCCCTCCATTTAGAACCCCCCCCCCCACAAAAAAATTATCACAATAACAAATGTTATATAACTGTTAGTTTTCGTTCTGTTGAGCCCTCCGCTGATCTTTTAGGACCATTGGCTCGATACGATCGCCCCTGGAGGAAAAAATTACACGCATCAGTGATATTTCTTCTGCCAAAAACGAATACCAACTTTACATTTTTGCAGATGGGAGCTTGAAACCTCTACAGTATGGTTCTCTTGTGCGTTCTGATAGTGCGATTTTCATTGAGATTCCTTGACTTGTTCTCGGCGCTTCCCCCTTTTTTTAAAAATCACGAAAACTGTCTCATGCTCGTAGCTTTTGATAAATTAAACAGATAACTCCTTACTGTAAGTAAGGAGCGACCCGGCTCAATGGTAACCGAAACTCTAAAAAACGGAATTTTGATACGAATAGATACATCAAAAGAATCAGATTTTAATGCTGATTTAAAATATACAAGTTTCTTCAAGTTTAGTCTTACCCATCAAAAGTTAAGTGTCTGAGAAAATTTGGCTGATTTTAGAAAAAAAGGGGGAAAGACCCCCTAAATTATTACAGAACCTTAATGAAAATCACACCACAATATTCAGCGTATCAGAGAACCCTACTGTAGAGGTTTCAAGCACCTATCTACAAAAATGTGGAATTTTGCATTTTTTGCCAGAAGAAAGATAACGAATGCGTGTTTATTTGTTTTTCCTTTTTTTTTCCCAGGGGTGATCGTATTGATCCAGTGGTCCTAGAATATCGTGGAGGGCTCATTTTAATGGAAATTAAAAGTTCTAGTGCCCTTTTAAAGTGACAAAAAATGGAGGGCAACTAGCCCCCCCACGCCCTTTTTTTTAAAGTCACCGGATTAAAATTTTGAGACAGCCATTATGTTCAGCATGGTCGAAAATATGATAAAAATGTCTTTTAGGATGACTTAATCCCCCGAAGTCCCCGGGGGGGGGGTTGAAAGTTATAAACTTTACCCAATGTTAATACATAGTATTGGTTATTGGGAAGTATACAGATGTTTTCAGGGGGGATTTTTTCTGGTAGGTGGGGGGGTGGGTGGGTCGTGGATTATATTGGAGGATCTTTCCATGAAGGAAGTGTTCATGGGGGAAGGGACATTGCCATGAAGGGGGTGCCGGATTTCCCAGCATTATTAAAGAAAAAGATCAGAAATTAAGTAAAAAAACAGCTAGTTTTTCAACTGATTTCAACTGATCAACTGATTGTGATTAAGGGGTCATTTTTAAAGAATTGGAAAAAAAAATTCGAGCTTTAACTTAAAGAACAAGGTATTGACTAGGGCGCGAACCCCCTAATATACGTATTAAAAAACTACGAATATAGAAGTTCGTCACGTAAGTTAATTCGTAAGTTACTTATATTTATTACTAATAAAAACGTTCGTAAATAAAATTAAACAAGTTTTGAGAAAACCATTTAACCAGAAAAAAGTAAATTAATATACAAATTTCGTTTTAATTATTCATGCATGGTGAGCCAAAATCAAAACGTGTATTAATTCAAAAACGCTCAGAAATTGAATAAAAAAACAAGTTTTTTTAATTGAAAGTAAATAACAACGTTAAAACTTAAAACGAACGGAAATTATTCCGTATATGAAGGGGGCTGTCCCCTCGTCAACGCCTCGCTCTTTACGCTAAAGTTTGACTTTCTCAGAACTCTATTTTTTTAAACAATTAAAAAACTTTAGCGTAAAGAGCGAGGCGTTGAGGAGGGGACAGCCCCCTTTATATACGGAATGAAGGAATTATATACAGTTGGGTTCACAGTAAAAAGCAAATTCTTTTGATGCGTCTATTATTATTAAAATTTCGTTTTTCGGAGGTTCAGTTACTGTTGGAAAAAATTTAGGAGGCTTGGTGCAGCAGTGATTGGGTTTTTATAGCAGTAATTTACTCAGAAAGGTCAAAAGATTAAAATAAATATGTCTTCAAAGGCCGCGTGGCCGGTGCAGTCATGTGCACTAGGGCCAAGAGTTGCACAAAATGGCTCATTTTGTATAAACTTCGATGATTCATTGTTAAATTTTGGAACACGGTAGGCTTTTTATATAAAATTGTTTTTGAACTACTGGTTCTGGAGGGGATTCGATCAAAAGTAGATTAGAGCTTACAAAATACTTTTAGGGCAATCAGTGATTTCAAAGGAATGGCTCAAAAACAAACTACATTAGAACGGAGAGAATGCCTTTTTTTACACCTATTCTCTTAAAACGAGTAACTGTGTATTTAATTATGCATTAAATTAAAGTATAAATTTTTTCTTGAAAACAGCTTCATACTTTATTTTTAGTGGCACCCTAGGATTTTCTGGCCTGAAAAATATGATCTAGATAGGTCACGGGTTTGAGAAAATTTGCTTTGGAAAAAAAAATCTTGCGAGTGAGTTCACATTTATATAAAATTCAAGAGCAAAATAACATAATTTTTACCCAGGAGGGGTCGTATTGTCTTTAGTGTCTATGGCGCATGCAAAATTGCAAAAGATGAAAAATTATTCTGGACTGCCAAAGAAAAAGGTATGGAACAAGGAAAAGCAAAAATGACATTGAATTGCGAACGAAAATGTTGCAAAACAAAATGAGCGGTTAGAAACCAAACCAAAATTACAATTGAATGAAGGAACGGGTTAGTTTAGCTTGCGTGAGCTTGTGAAGGATGAACAGGAAGGATGGATTTACTTTACGCCAGAATCACCTAATTCAATAAGAATTGCTAATCGTTCCACCCAGGATGAAGAACTGTTACTTTATCGTCTCCAAAGATACGCAGGAAGGAGAAAATGAATTCAAACCTAAATTTCCGAACCACCTTGGAATGGGATGAAGTCATTTTCGTCTCCACCAAGGATAAACAGAATAGGAGAATTGAATTCATGCCAGAAAAAAAAAATCATGCGAGTGCCGTCATATTTATATACGTTAAAATGGAAAAAATTACATCATTTTCCCCAGGGGGGGTAGTATTGTTTTTAGTTTCTATGGCGCATACAAAATTACAAAAGACAAAAGACCCTGAAAAGATAAGGATTAAGGCATGAAACAAGAAACAGCAAATATAACATTGAATTGCAAATGAAAATGGTGCACAAGAAAATTTGCAGTTATAAGACAAAGCAAACTGACAATTGAATGAGGGAACGTGTTAGTTTGGGTGATGTGAGTCTTTCAAGGACAAGCAGGAAGGAGAAATTGAATCCATTACAAAATTACTTAGTTCCAATAAAATAGCTGATTTTTTACCCTTGAATGAAGAAGTGTTATTTTGGCGTCACCAAAGATACACAGGAAGGAGAAAATTATTCCCACCTGAATTTTTTAAGCACCCTGAAATGAAATGAAGTCATTTGGCGTCTGTGAAGGGTAAACAGGAAAGAGGAATTGAATTCATGCCATAAAAAAATTATATGAATGACGTCACATTTTATAAGTTCAAAGGGCAAAAATTACATAATTTTTTCCCGGGGGTGGTAGTATCGTTTTTGGTATCTATGACTCTTGCAAAATTAAAACACATAACAAATCACTCCAGATAGCTAAAGAAACAGGCATGGAACAAGAAAAAGTAAAAATTACATTGAATTCCAACTGAAAATGTTACACAGCGAAAAATGCGATTAGAAGACAAAGTAAAATTTCAGAGGAATGAAAGCAGGTGTTAATTTAGTGTATGTGAGTTTGTGAATGATCATAGGCAGCGCAACAGCGCTGGCTAAGTAAAGAACAATGTTCGCACAATGTATTAGTATTATTTTTTTTCTTTGTTTTAGACCAGGCCACTTCGTATCGAAGTAGTTGTCGTAGAAACTTCGAAAAGGGCTCATTCGATTGGAAATTGGAATGGCTTGTGCCTTTTTTAATAGTCGAAAGTGATTGGAAGGCAACTAACACCCCTTCCACGCCCACCATTTCCCCAAACAAATCCGATGAAAATTTTGAGATATTCATTTTGTTCAGCGTAGTTGATTTCCCGATATAAAAAATATTTTTGAGGAGGACACTCCCCCGCAACCCTCTGGGCAAGGATTTTAAGTTATGCCCTGAAGGCATATAAGACGCTGTTGGGACAATGTATTCTTTTTTTCATCCTTTAGACCAGGGCATTTTGTATCGAAGAAGTTCTCATAGAAATTTCGAAAAGGGCTCATCAAATTGGAAATTGGAGTGGCTTGGGCCCTTTTTAATATTCGAAAGTGATTGGAACGCAACTAACACCCCTTCCACACCTACCATTTCCCGAAACACATCCAATCAAAATTTTGAGATAGCAATTTTGTTCAGAAAAGTGGATTTCCAGATAGAAATTATGTTTTTGAGAAGGACACTCCCCCAGAGCCCTCAGGACAAGGGTTGTAAGTTAGGCTCTGGGGGCTTATAAGGTTTTTACAGAAAGCGTTGTCGTAGAAACTTCAAAAAAGGCTCATTCGATTGGAAATTCAAAGGGCTAGTGCCCTCTTTAATAGTCGAAAGTGATTGGAAGGCAACTAACCCCCCTCTCACGCCCACCTTTTCCCCGAACACATCCAATCAAAATTTTGAGATAGCCATTTTGTTCAACGTAGTCTTAAGTCCTGGAAATTAGGTCTTTGAGGATGACAACATCCCCCCCCCCGGCGCCCTCAGGGCAAGGGTTGCAAGTTATGCCCTAGGGGCATATAAGGTTTTTATGGAACGAATTGTCGTAGAAACTTCAAAAAGGGCTCATTCGATTGGAAATTGAAATGGCTAGTGCCCTTTTTAATAGTCGAAAGTGATTGGAAGGCAACTAACACCCCTTCCCCACCCACCATTTTCCCAAAAACATGGTTGTAACAGGGCAAGGGTTGTAAGTAATGCCCTGGGGCCTATAAGGTTTTTATTTAAAAATTTTCGTAGAAACTTGAAAAAAGGGCTCTTTCGATTGGAAATTCAAAGGGCTAATGCCCTTTTTGATAGTCAAAAGTGATTTGAGGGCAACTAGCCCCCCTTTAATGCCCACCTTTTCCCCAAACACATCCAATCAAAACTTTTAGATAACCATTTTATTCAACTTAGTTGAAAGTTTTGGAAATTAGGTCTTTAAGGATGACAACCCCCCCCCCCCCACAGCCGTCAGGGCAAGGGTTGTAAGCTATTCCCTAGGGTCATATAAGGTTTATATAGAAATCGATGTTTTAGAAACTACAAAAAGGACTCATTCAATTGGAAATTGAAAGGGCAAGTATCCTTTTTAATAGTCGAAAATGATTGAAGGGCAATTAACCCCCTTCTGATGCCGACCATTTTCCCAAACACATCCAATCAAAATGAGATATCCACTTAGATCAACGTAGAAGAAAGTTCTGGAAATTAGGTCTTTTAGGATGATAACCCCTTCAGAGCCCTCAGGGAAAGGGTTGTAAGTTATGCCCTGGGGGCATATAAGGTTTATATAGAAAGTTGTTGTAGAAATTTCAAAAAGGGCTCGTGTGATTGGAAATTGAAATTGCCCTTTTTAATAGTCAAAAGTGAGTGGAGAGTAATTAACCCCACTCTCACTCCCACCATTTCCCAAAAAACATTCAATCAAAGTTTAGAGATAGCCATTTTGTTCAACGTAGATGAAAGTTCTGGAAATTATGCATTTAAGGATGAAAAACCCCCCAAAACCTCCAAGGCAAAGGTTGTAATTTATGCCCTGAGGGCATATGAGGTTTTTAGAGATAGAGTTGTCGTAAAGAACTTCAAACGGGGCTCATTCAATTGGAAATTGAGAGGGATTGTGCCCTTTTTGCTAGTCGAAAGTGATTGGAGGGTAACTAACCCCCCTCTCACGCCCGCCATTCCCCCAAACACATTTATTCAAAATTTGCAGATAGCCATTTTGTTCAACATAGTACAAAGTTCTGGAAATTAGGTCTTCAAGGATGACAACCCCCCCAGCCCTCAGGGCAAGGGTTGTAAGTTATGCCCTTGGAGCATATAAGGTTTTATTGAAAGCTTTGTCGTAAAAACTTCAAAAGGGCTCATTTGATAGGAAATTGAGAGGGCTAGTGTCTTTTTTAATAGTAGAAAGTGATTGAAGAACTACTAACGCCCCTCTCACGCCCACCATTTCCCCAAACACATTCAATCAAAATTTTGAGATAGCCATTCAGTTTAACGTAGTTAAAAGTTCTGGAAATTAGATCTTAGAGGATGACAACCACCCTATCAGCCCTTAGGGTAAGGGTTGTAATTTATGCCCTGGGGGCATATAAGGTGTTCATAGAAAGCGTTGCCGTTGAAATTGAAAATTGGCTCATTCGATTGGAAATCGAAAAGTCTAGTGCCCTTTTCAATTGTCAAAGTGATTGGAAAACTAGGCATTTTTATAGTAAAGATCGATGTGGGTATAATATATTATTTTTTGTTGTTGTTGTTGATTAGACCAGGGCACTTCGTATCGAAGGAGTTGTCGTAGGAACTTCGAAAAGGGCTCATTCGATTGAAAATAGAAAGGGCTGATGTCCTTTTTAATAGTCAAAAGTGATTGGAGGGCAACTATTCCCCCTTCCACTCCCACGCCCACGCTCCCATTTGCCCATTATGTTTAAAAACTAAATGTTGCCTTATGATTAAATCAAAATGCACTGTATAAATTCTAATTCCCAATAAGGCATCTCAGTAGTATCCTAAGAACGACTGAGGGTATTATGTTGGAAATTTTGGGGCTAATTCTACTCTTAAGATTTAACCAAATCAAAATAGCGTAAGTGTATCCAAGCTATAAAAGAAAGTAAAGATTTTTTTACGAATGGTATCTAGTTTTCCATTTCAGGTCAACTTGAGGAGATATGAAACTATCTTAAACACTACTATTTGTGTCCAGATTTTTAAAAGGGTGTATGTTGTTAAAAATTGCTGAAAAATTTTCTTTAGCATACAAATAGCAGGCCAAATTATAAAGTCTTAAAAAAACAAAAGATTTAAAGTATTACTTTCTTTTTCTCTGAAAAGACTATGTTAATATAAAATGAACAGAAATTAATTAAAAAAAAATTTTTCCACAAAATAAACTTTCAAAGAAAAGTAAAGAACTCAATTAAACAAAAAAGTAGCAAAAGTAAAATCAAATAATCTACCAAGCGTGAAACTACCACAAAACAGCATCGATAAATAAATAAAACCCAAAACGGACAGAAATTACAATAAATAACCGAGTCAAACTCAAAACGAGTAGAAATTACCATGAGTAGGGCTCGAAACCCCTTTGCCTTCCCAAGGCCAGAACAAAATTTTCAATTTACTAGAAAAAATACAAATGGAATGTGCATTGTCAATTTAATATACATATACTGATATTTAGTAATCAAAATGTTAATATTATTTGATTTATTAAAGTTATAAAAGTAAAAACATTTTTTTCAGTAAAGGGCAAATTATGTTCTGGCATAGTGGTTTTGAGCCCAACTTATGTTAATTTCTGCTCGTTTTGAGTTTGACTCGGTTATTTATTGTATTTTCTGTTCGTTTTCGGTTTCAGTTATTAATCGATGTGGATTTGTGGTAGTTTCACGCTTGGTAGATTATTTTATTTTATTTTTGCTCATTTTTTGTTTAATGGAGTTCTTTCATTTTGAAAAACTAATTTTGTGGAAATTTTTTTTTAATTAATAAAGAGTAAGGGTGAATTGTTTTTTAGTATCTATGATACGTGAAAAATTATACTCAATAACCAGTGACTCTGAACAGCTAAAGAAAAAGGCATGGAACAAGGATCAACAAAAATCACATTGAAATGCAAAAAGAAATGTGACTTAAAACTAAAGAATAAAACGACGATTATGCTATTGCGTAATTTATGTATTTCAGAAATTACAATGGAATAAGGAGCGGATTATTTCAGCTTCTGTGAAGGATAAACCGGAAGGGGGTATAGAAATGACGGCAGAATTTCTTAATTCAACTGAATTGCTAGTTTTCATCCAATGACTTGAAATTAGAGAATAAAAAAGACTTATGTAAATGCGTAATTTAGATATTCCAAAATGCAGAGGCATTGGGAAATGCCTGGTTGTTACTGAATTATATAACAATGTGATTAAAGCAGAAACATAGCAACTGTGGAAAAGCTGGGAAAGTAGTTATTTGGTACATATGGTGTCATATGAAATTACAATTGATTTTGAATGAATCCGAACAGCTAAAGCAAAAGCCATGGAAAAATGCATGAGGAAATGATTCATAAAATGAAGCGCTACAAGATCTGCAACTAGAACACGTGAGTAGTAAGGCCCCAATTACTTGAAAATACACATGCACTTTCACAAGCCTGAGGCATGGATATGTGTGTGTATTTTCAAGTAATTGGGTTACCAGGGCAATTTACCTATTACTATGAACTCTACTTGCCCTACCAGACGGGTTTTCTAATGTGACACTCATTTTTTTTTTTTTTTTTTGGAGGTCAAACAGAGAGTGGCGGTCACACTAACTACTTGTTTAGTCGTTGGTTTAGGATATAGGTTGTAATTTTCATTGTAGTTAATATTAGTAGTATACTTGAATTCAGAGAGAGAGAATAGTTTATTTGAGAGGATATTAGTGGAGAAAAAAAATGAGTGGTGCATTTACACTATTGGAGATTAATGATGGAGCCGACAGCAGCAGCAGCAACGATATACAAGTACTCATTGTAGATGTGGAAATAACCACTGGTTGTGGACTATATCTTCAATGTAAAATTATATATGCCAGAAACGTGATGTTATTAGGAAAATTTCAACAGGATTAGCAACTGAGTTTCGAAGGGCAAATGAATATTTTCAATTAAAATAAACTCTCGTCAGCATTACATGTAATATTGAAATAGATTGATGAGAAAAAAATGCATCAGTGAATATTATTATTATTGTAATTATGTTCAATAAAAATGTTTCTAAATCAAAGGTATTTTTTCTTTCTTTCTATAGTAGACTAGCGTATACTCTTCAGTGTACAAAAAGAAAGCCGGATTAAGCCGATGAGGGTTTTGAGAGAGTGGGAACTCTAAAAAATGGTTAGATCTATAAAAGAGCAAATCTTGATGAAACTACCTCATAAGGGACAACGTTTAGTACCTGTTGACGGTTATAAAGTGCTGTCTATACCCCGGGAGATAGATTCACGGAGGCTGCTTAATGGCTTTACAACAACTGATTCTTCCTCCTTAGATTATTGTATGAAACTTCTACATCGTGATCCAAATGCATTTACACAATTTATTGATATATTGACCACGACACAGCAAAATGATATTTTGGATATGCTTTTAAACATTAGTTTTGAAGTTTAGGACTTTTTCCATGAGAAAGATGATGCTCAAGGATGATATACTCCTCTCACTCTCTCTCAGACAATTTTTTTTGTTGCTAGCTCAGTTTCATTGTGCTAGTGAGAGTGTCAACACATGACAAAATGTTTCATACATGTCCGTTATGTATGTACTCACTGGGCAGCTGGACATTATCATGGGAGAATTGTAAAATGATTGAGGAGTATGATGAAAAGTGTAGATTAATCAACCCGTGTAAATTGCATAGAGTATATGCTGTACAAATTAAAGGTTGTAATTCCTGTCTTGAAGAGGTGTGTGACTCTCATCCTAGAGGACACCTATACTCCAATTGTCATTATGATAAATGTAATCAGTGGGAGAATACATATCCCGGTATGATTGGAAAGAATCCTGACCGTGATTTTAGTTTATTGCTACTAGATTGGTATCGTCGCGGTTTTAGATTGTTCTGGGAGGAGGAACCAGGTCAACGATTCAACTGCTGGAACAACAAAAGAATATGGTTTCTACGTCATCGTTGTGAAGACACTGGGTGTTATGATTATAATCCCACTGATTTTTATTTGGCTGTGACGGAATGTGATTCGACACTTGAGGATACTGTTTGTGAAATTGCTTCAAATAAGCAAATTGAAACATGTGAATTCTATAGAATGAATGAGAATAGTATCATTGACTATACAAAGAGAGATGACAAGAGTGAAGTCAATCTCTACTTGCGGAAAAATAATCCCGGCTTTGTTGTGTATAATGATCAGTACACGGCGAATCAAGGTCATCTACTTACGCTAGTTATTTTCAAAGAATACCTATTAGAGGATGAGATCTAAAGAGTATAAAAGTTGTTTTATCATGTATATAATTTTTTTTTTTTTTAATAAAAAATTTCAAATACATCTTTAGAACATTTTATTCTCAGGGCACTAAAATCAATATTAAATAAACTTGTAAGTATATTCTCCACTAGAAAGTCGTTCAATCGAGGTAAGTCAACGTAGATGTCGAGAAACTGCTTGTAGGTGTAGCCACGACATCTGAACATGAAAAAGAGTAGTGCATGAAAGCCACATGTCTTAGTCGCTAAATCCTTTACTCTTTGTTGGTTCTTAATAATGGTCGTTCTTCTGAGGTTAGTAATTTATGTAGAATTTATATCACAGAACAAAAGTATAAAACGCTTCAATATTTTATGCTTTTTTAAGTGTGCTTAACCACTGACGGTATTAAAAGTCAACGTACTGCTATTAAAACTGATAAAGGCGTTGCTAGCACTTGGAATTTTTTCAATGAAGTCCGAAGGAATGCAATAGGACTTGTACTGGGACATGTATGGATACATACTAAATACGTTGATTATTTGGTTTGTGTTCATGGTGCTAGGTCTAGTAGAACACTGCCGTCGGGCGTAATTTCCCAATAGGTTTCAAATTGACTCAGTGATATTAGCGTGATACTCTCGGTCAGAGCATTGACAAATGCACACTCTAAACGTACATTCCCTGTTCGTACTATGTTTATATCCTGTGTGCCAGACAAATCCAAAACAATAACCCCGTGATTTTTTTAAAACAATGAATCAGTTAATACATTTTCAAATAGTTGAGATTCATGATCTAGGGAATGCATAGTCAACTCATACAGAGTTCTATAGGATGTTTTGTCAAATGATAGAGTGTATAGTGTAATACCATTCACTTTGCACACAAGACTAGATAGACCGAAAAAATTAAAATCATTGGGGGATTCAGTCCAGGATCCAACGGCACTGCCACTCTTCACAAAGGCCAAAACCAATTTTGATGGGATTTCTCCATTGATAAATGATGAATCGCTATAGATACCAGAGCCGGAGGCAATGTGCCGTTGATTACTGATCGTATGGGGAACAAGAAGTTTAATGTTGTTGCCATGGGCTCTTAGCTTTTTCAATGCCAATGCACACGAGCTCAGAACCTGTTGTTTTTGGCCGTGGAGAATTGCCGATGTGATAATGACAGTTGCATCGGGTGCTGCAGGAAGTGTTTTTCTCAAAATGAAATTTGATGGGATCATCTGTAATTTTATGTTAATCTTGACATTGGGGGGTAACCATTGGGATATATTGAATATCTCATGATTTAATTTTCCAACTAGATGATACTCTTGGGTCACTGCAGCAGTCAACTCACCGTCAGAATCAACACCTGACCAATATTCATAGTCTAATGATTGTCCTCTCAACTCCTTGTAAGCCTTTGGTGTCATCATCATAAATTGTATGTAGCTTGCATAGTTTGATAAATTATTGCTAGTGCTCACCAATGTTCCATTAATAAATACATTAATTTGTTTGAATAGGTTGTATAGAATACAGTTTTCATAGGAGAGACCATCGACGGCATTTGGAGTTGTATTATCTGACTTTTTCTTCACCACAACATTTAAATCAATAAATGTTGACGACAAATCAATGAAATAGTCTTCATTGGAAAATATTTGAAAGTGTATATTTTCCGAGAGGGGTTGTTGGGGGTGATACTGCTCATAGTAGCCATACTTGACACTGACATCAACATTTTCAGCATTAAATAGATTCAATGAGGAACTAATTGATGGATATGATTCCTTGCCAGGGAGATAAGTCATCTTAAGAGAAGAAATCCTTCTTTGATCTAACTATCCTTTTCTTCTTCTTCTTCTTCTGCTTATTGGTCTTCCTTGTTTTATTCCTCAAAGTACTTGTTGATGTCCTTTGCTTCCTACCTGGGTGGAGACTGATGAGTGAATGACGCGAACGCATCCTTTTCAATCCTTCCCCATTTTGTCGAGATTTTAGTTGCTCACCAACGGCTCTTGCTGAAGATCTAATATTTCCCTTAACACTCTCATTGAAATTCTTGCCCGACCCCCAGTCCTGTAGTGTGGAGGCAGCAAAATTTGATGCAGCAGGTACAAGATATTTTCTGGCAAGGGGTGGTGCAGAACGAAATAGCCTAGCAAACCAGCTACCAAAACCATAGCCAGACATTGTAGTGCGCCCCTTGTAGTAGTCCAATCCATTGCCTATTTGACGTGGACTCAAAGCACCAACATAACAATCGATATCGGGACAGAGAAATGGAATTCTCCTATTGTTCATTTTAAGTGATTGTACTGTCGTTGACAATGGGTCGAAAATGACATGTAATCACTGATAAGCCTTTTGTTATTGCTAGAGGATCACCCAACTCACTTCTTAGTGTTAACTGACAGAATTCCAAATACGAAGTGTTTACAGGAACATACTGAAGATGCTTTATATTATAGTGATGAACAAGTTCATGAGTTTTTTTTCGTTCAAGAACACGTAGGAGGGTGACATTTGAATTACCGACTATCGATGTTTCCACAAAGGATGCATAGAGAAATAAGCAAGAGTCCGAGGCAAAATCAGGTGGATAATCAGCAAAAATAACTTGCTTCATCCCGTAAACGGTGTCAGCATTTTCCCCATTGATCATATTCTGTTTAAAGCCAAGAACATCTCTCAGATTATCATTGAGAATAATTATTTCAGTGTCAAGAGGTGAGGTAATGTAAATCCTATCATGTTCCAACGAATAATTAAAATGGAATTTACCATTCCTACGATATGAGATTTTTCTATTGATTGCACGACACAAATCCCTCATATTATCAAATTCAATATATTTCAATTTGGCATGTGGATATTAACTAGATTTAAGTGCTTCAACCCATTCATAGTCGACATAGTTCAACCCTTTCATTGTCCAATCGAGTGGTATAACTTTTATATCATACACACGATCCTTTCTCAGGATGTCATAGGTATTTTTGAGAATACAGTCGACAAGAGCCACTTCATATGCACCGTCAAATTTGATGTCAGGGGAGAGTTTTGTCCAAAAATCACTTTTCGTAGTCGAGTAATTATAGAGAGAATCGGAAACGTTGGACATCAAAGTTAAATATAAATCCTAGGGCACTGTCAATATCTTCAACACTAATCTAAGAATTAAAATCAGAATTTTATCCTAGCCAATGAACATGTAATGATTTCTTACCGCTGCGAGTATGTGTCATTAATATTTTTTCAATTTGATAGATTACACTAGCATTTTTAACTTTTTGTAGTTCATAGTGATAAAACCCACGGGGAATCTCTTACCTTTGGTATCACGCAGGTGATAAGTTATGGGTTTAGTGTCTAGTATGTTTGCCAGTTTAAAAAATTTGGTGGACCACAAGTACGTCCCCCTGTCCAAAAAATTAGTTGTTTTATTAATTCGGACAGTATCACCAACATTGAATTTATTTTTCATATTCTTGACAGCCGACGATTCATTGGAATACTGTTTAAGAAAGGTGTCAATTGTATCCTGATCAGAATGATGAACTTCCGTTGGCGTAGAGTTGAACAATGATCGATGAGGTCGTTGATTATAAATCAACATGATTTTATCAAGATCATGAATAAAAGCCGGTGTATTTTTCAATGTACAATATCTTGAAATTAAAAGTCGAATAGTTCTTATCAATCGTTTGGCCATTGCAGCCTTTATAGGACTGTGACTATGATAGAGCAGTGTACTATATTTCTCTAGTACTTTTGCAACATGGGGATTAACAAATTCACTACCGCGATCCGTTTGAATTTTTTTATACGAATACTGTTCGAGAATACTTTCAATGGCCTGAGCAACTTCAACACCTCTCTTTGATCGCAATGGAAATGCATTTGCATAACGACTATAAACACTGATATCAAGTAGAATGTACTTGTACAGTGTATTGTGACGTCTTTGAAGCTCATCTAGTGTCAGTATATCTGCTTGCATTATATACAGTGGGTAAAAGGCTTTAGTTCTTCTATATTGATTGGCACGAAGTCTATGATTTCTATGCAGAGTTTAACTTGATTCATTTTGTAGATAGTCTTGTGCACTTTTAGTGTGAACACCAGTGACTTTGGAAACAGTGGTTGGGGAGCTTCAACTCCCCGCCTCACCAATATTTTCATAAACACCTTTCAGAGCTTCAACCATTTTGAACGTAAACACGTTGTGTAACGGCCGCTATCCCTTTGTATACTGGCCATTGGTGGTGGTGGTGGTGGTGATGGTGACGTTGACTTGATACGTCTTGGCTTTTGTCTAGCTATCAGTGGTGTGCTAGCATTTTCAAAAATTGATTTAGTATCTTCTTCTTCAAGTTCATTTTTTAATGGTGTCAATGTTGTTGATGATGATGATGATGATGCGTTTTCATTTAATTTTTTTATAATTTTCTTATTGAAAATAATACTTTTGTAGAAGTATAGTGTATTTAGAAAGTTTTATAGATGAGTTTCAAATTATAATAGTCCTTTACGATTTGTAACCATGTCATAGATTAGATCAAGTAGATTATAGCTCTTGCCCTGAATTATAATCCCTTTTCTATTGCTCTCAACTTGAATATGATCGTGACCACTTTCCAAGAGATAGGCTAGGAGTCGTTTAAGTTGTTTACGATATTAGTGGGGCAGTAGATTTACAATTTTCGATACAATTGAATCCAAATCCTCCTTCTTCAATTGTGTTCCAGAAGCAGAATCCTGAGAAGATGATTCTTTTTTGAGATCAGCAGCAGCAGCAGTGGGCTTCAATCGATACGACTTGTGTTTGTCCACTCGGCGAAGTGCATCTTGAACTAAAAGCAGTTTTTTATCATCTTCGATATTTTCATTGTCAGGGAATTTACTCAGATTGTTCTCAAAGTGTTCGACGGGTGAGAGAGCGAGTTCTATTGGAGTCAATTAATATGGTTTTGCCATTTTCTTTCTAGAGAAAACTGTTTACAAGTCCTGCAATGGCAGTAAAAGTGTGAAAAAGCTACCGCCCGCCTGAAGAAGTCGTGTCCTTTTTAAATTCTTTACTTTCTTTTTAGAGGCCCATGTACGTACAATGATTTTGCTTTTCCTGTTGCTTAACTACTTCTGGTACTTGAACATTACCCTCGATCAAATTTAAACAAAGTTCGGATATTAGATTAATGAAATCGTTGTCAATACCGTGTTTGAGTATTGCTTCCCTGAGCGGAGGTTTTGAAGTGCTTAGAACTGAAAACAAATGTCTATTTTCATGTATTCTTCAGTGTCATGATCGCAACTAATAGGTCTTTTTAGTGTTCACGGGGATATATACTGTAATTTCATTGTCAAAAATATCTGTGACTACACGCAGATCCTCGGGTGTATTTTGATTAAGATCCAATAGGATGTGGCCGTAGGGTTTATTAGTTGCCTGATTGTATGCTGAGAAAAGAAATTTGGGGGCTCCCGGATAGATTTATTTATTGAGGGTTATTAGTGAGCTAGAATCCCGAACAACTCTGTAGAAGATATAATATTTAAAGTTCAATGCAAATTTTCGTATACATTTATTCTGATGAAAGAGATTGTTTAGAACCAGAGCAACAGAACTCTGTTCGTGATTAGAACAAATGGCGAACAATTCTAGCGTTTGATGGGACCGTTGTTCAACAGATTCAGCCCGATCGTTAATGATCAACCAAGAGTTTGGGTCAATAATGTCGAAAAAGTCAAGTTACTGAATTAATTGAACTTGCACAAACCGTCCGGCGGCAATTGCATGTAGTGGAATGTATGAATCCTGACCAATACTACAGCTGGGGAAGATTTTTTTCGACTTGACCGAGAGCATTTTATCACAATTTTTAATTATTTTAGTTAGGAGTGTTGGTATGCCCATCATTTCCGACTAGAACAGAAACGATCTGTATGGCGTGCTAATGTGGTGCATGTTACCTTCAACTCATCACTTAAAAAAAAAGACGTTGGTCATAGCTGACAACTTACTAAATAATTTCTTTACTACCACTCTGTTCAAAAAAAATAACGGGAAAAAGAAGAGTAATAATATTTTTTTTTATTATATACATAAAAAGGTGACAATACTTTAAAAAAAAAATACTACATTGAAAAAGGTACATTAAACATGAAAAAAAAATACACTTTTTTTTAATTTATTTATAATAAAAAAAATACAGAATTTACATAACCACTAGAAAAAAAAACAAAAAAAAACACTAAAATAAATACACTTTTTTTCTGTTTATTTATAAAAAAAAAATACAACATTTATTGGACTAATGCAAACTTGTGACATAATATCATACACTTTTATTTACAACAGTTTAAATTTTGGGATCCCCCCTCCCCCCGGGGGCGGCCGCTGCGGCGGCCGGGGGCGGGAAGCGCTGGGCGCCGGGAAGTGGGGGCCCGCTGCGGCGGGCCCGGGCCGGGGCTGGCCTTAAGTATTGTATATTGATCTGCCGTGCACACACACACACACACACACACACACATTGAAAATTGTGTGTGATAAAGAAAAAAAAGAATTAATAAAAACCACCTAAATGCCCAAAAATACCTCCCACCCAATTTATACTTTTTTTTTAATGAATTTAAGTTAATTTTTTTAGACGAAGCTTTTATCATTAAAATATTAAATAAAATCGAGCTGAAGTAAAATTCTTCATAGGTTGTATTAACTTCACACCCAATACAATTAAAAATACGTTTTCCGATATGGCAGACATGGCGTTTTTCTCAACTCTAACTGTGTAGTTTTTAAATTGTAAAGAGCGAATCGCCATGACTTTCGCCCTTGGCACTAGATTACGTTCCACACAGTTTCTATACACACTCATGTCGAAATTATTTTTTACAAAGTGTGTAGGTACCCCCTTGCAAACTTGTTTAACATCCTTGCCGTGCGTTTCCACAAAGTGTACCTTCGGTCCAGGAAACACACCACTTGATATTAAATCGCCATCCATTACAGATTTTAGCATTAACTATTGAATTGGGGCCTGGCGTTTTACTTGCTCCGAGTAGATGGATTCATCTCAGATGGTGTAGTCCATTCATGAGCGAATGTACTCACCATTTTCCAAATCATTCAATAGATTTTCAGTTTCGATTTTTAACAGGAGTGAATCAGTGACCCCGTTGTACACTTGAACTTTTCCCTCAATCGGCCACTGTACCTTGCATACATTATAATAAAATGACAACTTGAGTTTCTTGGATAGTTCGGTTATTGCACTTCCGCCTGCAATATTTTTATTTAATACAATGTTTCTTTTCTTGCGATGTAGGAGCACCAAATTAGAGTCTATGATTGTGAACGATGTGAAGTTTGGATCCGCAATGATTCGAGCACAATCTTTGGGGTTGGTTACAATGTCACATCGATTTCTGTGTCGTACACACTCACACATTTTATCGAAAGCTAAGTTCAAAATGAGTTTATAGACTTCATTTTCAACCCTCGTTTTTGCTTGTGAGCGCTTAATGGCAAAGGTGTCAATAAACGTTTTTATGTAAGGTTTTTAATCAGATTGGAGGGCTCTATGAATCTTTGTCACCTTGAAACCATTGGGCACCATCCATTTCAATAGCACGTGATGAATAACGATATTCTGTTTCGGGTTGAGGTCGGCAATTAGTTTTTGTTTTGAAGGTACCCACTGCATACTCCCGCCCTCTACTAAAGATAAACTGTAGGAGCTCACAGAGTCCCTACCCACCGGTCTATTTATGCATGGAAAAACAAAGTCTTTTACCGAGTCATGGATTTCCATGGGTATTTCACCGTCAATTTCAAAAAACCAACCCTGTGCCCCATTCTCCTCAACACTGGCAATGTTGGGGAAATTCGAAGCACACGGATTGTTAAGCCATTTATAATTGCCACACGGCAAACAGTAGTGAGACGGCAAACATTGCCGATGGGTAAAGAGAATTCATATCCAAAAAAACTGCGTCCGACTTTTCATCGGTTTACTGTCCACTCGGATCAGTTTTCATGATACGATCCCCGTGAAAAACAGACCCACCACTACTTGATCATTCTACAAACAGATGCCGAACCCCCTCAGTAATAAGACCTAACTTTTCATCGATCAATCTGTTCATCTGGCCCAACCACCAAAGAGGAGTGGACATATTATCAGCCTCACTCCTCAAAACAATACTGATTGATTGTATCCAATTTTTTGCGCACGCTGTCAAGAGTAGTGAGTAAATCACTGACCAATAATAGTTTACAATATTCCATCCATTTTTACACCCCCCCTTTGCCCAAACCCTCTTAGCAAATTCGTAGTTGCTAGTGGCGCACTCACTCTCAGTAAGAGAATTGTAAAAAGCTTCAATGGGCGGTAGTGACACCTCATCTAGCCTCGAGCCAGAGTTGTAATAATCATATGGATAAATACCCTTACACGTTAATAAATCATACATTTCATCATCGGGGAAGCGATGTTTGATGAGGGGGAAGCTATTAAAATTGCCACTTTTCTGCACCTGAATCAGTTGACTTAAAGACTTGTGGAAGAAGCTTAACGAGTCTAAGAAACGGATGTTATTCAGGCACGTGTTAACATAGTCAACTGTTTTCAACATGAATTCTAGCAGAAGAAGCTTCTCCGATGATGTTTGTATGATATTATATGAAAAAAAAATCTATCCATGCGTTATCTACAACTCCTCCCTTTGCAATGCGGGACAACGCCGTAAGAACAAACTTTAAGTCGTAATTGGAATTGTGTATAAAAACAGGTACGAAATATTGTTGTCTAACGTTTAAATTGCATGACTGGTGTGCTACCCTCTAAAGTTACTCCCTCCCGATGTAATTTCCTGCCACAAATGATCATGGTCGATCACCTTCCTCCTCCCCCCATTCCCAACACCATCATCAAATTCTTCCTTGCAAACCCAAAACATTTTACGATTTTTAATTGCCAATATGTCATTTGGTGATAGGAGCATAGGATAGTTTGTATAACGAAGGCACGAAATTGCACCGTTCGCTGTTTTGATTAGACTGACCAATGCCGAGCGCATGCAGTTTTCACCGTCACTCAACATCTCAACTACCTCCAACACTTGCATGGTATTATTGGAATCTCGTTGCGCGTGAGCGTAAGAGACCCCTATGGCTTCATGTATTTTAACAAAATTTAAATTTGACGGATTGCAA
The DNA here is from genome assembly GCF_049724085.1 of Artemia sp. Qi Xiang Cuo. Classification (NCBI taxonomy): domain Eukaryota; kingdom Metazoa; phylum Arthropoda; class Branchiopoda; order Anostraca; family Artemiidae; genus Artemia; species Artemia sp. Qi Xiang Cuo. Next base: position 67,898,656 of record NC_142800.1, read on the forward strand.
ACGTCGCTCAGCTTAGCCTCAGAGTCCAAACCAATCTTGTTGCTCTGCAGGAGCGTGTTTTGAAAATTTTAAAACGTAAGATCGCTCTATCTCCGCTTACCGTCTCCACAGCCTGGTATCCATGACGTTTACAGTGTTTCATGTGATGCTTTAACTTTAAATCAGAGCGAAATCTTGAGAGGCATGTTGGACAGTAAAAACACACACCCCCTTGCCATTTTTTACCCTCACTTAGAACCCTACTAATATCCGTAATCGGATTGAAATGACCAATTGAATCGGAGTCTGTGGGTGGGGTGTATAGAAGCCACACCCAATGTTCTACTGATTCAATTGAAGGAGCCCGCATTGGAAATAATACACCCTTCTTATCGGAACGCTGGCCCTCTTCAAATTCTGGTTCATACTGTAACACCTTGACACCAATCCTTAAACGTGCATTAGCCTACTCATAAATATCTATTTATTTTAATGTCACGGGAAATGGGTCATTTAAGCAATTAAGATTTAATTTTGGGAACTTTAAACCTTCTCTACTAGTAACTGCCATTTTTTCCAACTTTTTCTTAGAGGCATCTATTCGAAGTGGTCTGTATGCTGCAATTATAAATGCATACTTGAAACAATGCAACCTCTTGTCGAAACAGATTCTTAGTATCCCCTTACACCCCTCTAAATCTGAATTATATTTTAAAACTAAATCCCTCCCCCCTTGGGCAACTCTTACAGTAAAATCCATTGTAAAACTACATATAATAACATTTAAACTTTCAAAAAATTAAACCACAGATCCACTACCCCCCTCATTTTAATTTTCCCACTTAATTTGAATACTATTAGCCCAATTTAGAAAAACATCCCTATAATTTTATAAATGCGGGCGAATCGCCAACGTCTCTGTTTGTAAGTATTTCGAACACATATCAACCGCACTTTCATTTAAAAAAAATATGTTTAGAGCTAACGATGCTATTGAACTGACCCACAATCCCCAAACCACCCTTAGATTTTCAAGAAATGATAGAATCAAATAACAATATGAAATTGTAAATTCCAGTTGATAGGTTATTATAAACCCCTACCCTAGAGAGTTGAAGGGGTCACCAAATTTGGCGCTGTAGTCCAAGGTGTGGTGCAAGGCAGAGTTGGACAGAAAAAAATCCAGAAGAGGGGATACTGTTGCTGTTGTATCGCTACTACTATCTATAACATTAAGTGGAATGGTGGTGGGTGACAGGGAATTGTCAATAACACCACCACTCCCAGTCTGTTCAATCACAGTGCTTGGAGATGGCATGAGGTCCCCTAGTACATATTCCAAGGTGTGTGGGGACAATTGCTCGAGCCAGCCTGTATTGTCCTGTGATGGTATTTCATTATGAGGACCCGGTTTAGATGCACTAGTAGCATCACCTAAATGTTCACGCATAAAACTATCTGTCCACTCCGGATCCTCAAGCATGTCAATATCACAGGTTAAGTCATCTAGACTAGCCATTTCCCCAAAAACATCATTAAGGAACCCACTATGCCACTCCATATTCTCTAGAAGTAGGGTAGGTTCATCACTGAACTCCGGTGGTGGTGACAGAATTGGTGCTGTAAATACACTTGGTTCATCACTCAATGGTGTCGGTGGTTGTGATACGTATTTAATATTTTTAAAAAAAAAGTTTTATTTTTTACTTAAAATAACCATTATTTTTATATAGTTAAAGAGCAATGTTAATTTTTCGTATTAATAGTCCCACCACCTGAACAGTTAAAAGAAGAAGAAAAAAAAAGTTATATTCCCATATGTCTTTCATTATGACAGCTGAACATGTTAAAAAAATATAGATTATTTTAGTTAGGAAAATGTAGTTTTATTCTTACAAGGGTAAATTAGAACAAGAGAATGATAAAAAAAAACCAATTGTTTTATCCAAAAAATTTTCAGAATAAAAATGAAAAATTTGGATACAATTCTAATGCTTGACCCTCTTCAATATAACTTTCAATAAAATTCGACCATCATTCAACTGACGCGGTATGCTGTATGAACACTTGCTCTTCAGCTTCGGTTAATGGACACGAGTCCCATATATCGGCGGTTGGTGGTTTTACTTTTTCAATAATCAAAAATTTCTTATGTATTTTGCTAAAGGATTTTACTGATTTTGTTGGTACAGTTTATTTGGGATAACTTATCTATGATAAGAGAGAGAATAACTTTTTTTTCTCAATTATACTCAAAAAATAATATAGAGTTAAAATGTTGGACGCTTTTTTTTAGAGCCCCCTGTGAGGACCCTTGGGAACCGGGGTGTTCCTTCGAGGTAGGAGGATCGATGCCCTTTTAAGTTGGGATATCAGACTTCACAACACTGTTCAAATAGAACAGCCTCAAATTCATTCTCGAAAACACCTTTTAAAATGCCCCTAAGTGTTTCAATGAAATGAGTTCGCCCAAAATAATGTTTCTTGACAACACTGTGAAGACATAATTGGAGATTATTAAAAACCTTCTTCCTATGTGTTAATATATCTTATCGGAAATACACATCCTGTCACAAGAACCCCCCTTAAAATTCAAATTATAGCTATCGACCGGATTAAAATTCAAATGTAACGATGGGAGATTTGATAAGCACTGGATGTGCGCAAAAGCTTACTGCAAAACATACGCCAGTTTATGAATGGTTGTCATCTGTGAAATAGCGAATTGTATGTTTTCGTGTAGTTAGTTTGTTCAAAGGAATATTGGATTATTGCATTAGAAAAACGTCTAGGTTAGAGGAGAGAAGTTACAAGGTAGGGTTTTTTAGAAATGTATGATAAGCTATTTCAGTGTTATAAGCATTCCTTTATATACTGCTAATTTGGTGAATGAAAGAAAATGAAATAGAATTATTATTATTATTATAGAATAGTTTAGAAACAAATTTAAGTTTTAATCATCAAAAGCAATGCGCCTGAGAAAATTTACCTTATTTTTGAAAATAGGGAAAGAAAAAATTATGTATATACTTACAAATTCTGACTGGGCTTCTACATCTGAACTCCTTGACAAAACATGACGGGGGTCAAGCTCATGATCTTCAATAGGCTGGGCTGAGGCATTACGAGAAGCAGTCCATTCTCTATTCAACTTCCTTCCAGCTTGCGTGGAGCTAACACTGGCGTGAGAGGGCCCTGGTACTATAAGTTGGGTGGTCATTGGCTGGTCCAGATCGTGTGTAATTCTACCGGCACATTTGATAATTGATGGTCTTGCGCCTTGCATTAATGCAGCTTCGCTCCATCTCGGTTCCTTTTAAAAAGGGGGGTTATTGCACGTATCCTCTTCCTTTAAAAAAATTAAGGCAAAATTTAGCATGAAAAAAACAACTCCCCTTTTTCCATTTTGTTGGATAAATGCTTAAGAGGTCAAATTTTGCCCTCCTCCTCCTCTTGTTTATTGCTCATTAAGGTGCTCCTATTATTAATTTTATACTGCTAAATTAAAAACGGATTGAAATTATAGTGTATGTGAGGGGGTTCTCCCCCAAATCAATACCTCACTCTTTGAGCTACAATTTTTTTTTTGATGCTTTCAAAAGAGCTATCTATTCTAATTAAAACGTCTTTGTGATTCAGGGGGTTGTGAATCAAAATTTTTTTTTTTAACTTTTAACTTAATGTGATTGGTTTTGAATAAGGGGGTAACCCTCCCCATAGTACACTAAATAACATACAGTTAATAGAAAAAAAAAACAATAAAAAAACACGCGATACGGCTCAACATTAATCCAAACTTTTAAAAACGGAATTTCGATGTCAATAAATGTATCAAAAGAATGTGTTTATAATGCTGATTCTAAATATATATAAGTTTTATTAAGTTTAGTATTACTCATCAAAGGCTATGAGCCTGAGAAAAATTTACCCGATTTTTTTTTTTTTTTTAAAGAGGGGGGAATGATCCCCTACAAGTGAATGAATTTTAATGAAAATCACACCGTCAGATTCAGCGTATCAGAAAACTCTATTACATAGCTTTCAAGCTCATATCTGCAAAAATCTGCAACTCTGTATTTTTTGCCAGAAGAAAAATACACGAATATAGAAGTTAGTTACGTAAGTTAATTTGTAAAGACATTCATTTAGCAAAAGAAAAGTAAAATTTTTATGCTAATAAAAGCTGCATTAACTAAAAAACAATCAGAAATTAAATAGAAAAAAAACAAGTTTTTTAAAAATGAAAGTAAGGAGCGACATTAAAACTTAAAACGAACAGAAATTATTCCCTATATGAAAGGGACTGCCCCCTCCTCAACGCCTCGCTATTCACGATAAATTTTGAACTTTTCTCACAAATTTGTTTTTTTTTAAACAATAAAAAACTTTAGCGTAAAGAGCGAATCCTTATGATTTCAAATATATCAGTCTTATCAAGTTTAGCTATACCGATCAAAAGTTACGCGCCTGAGAAAAATTTGCCTTGTTTTTGAAAAAGGGGGAAACCCTCTAAAACTCATAGAACTTTAATGAAAATCACATCATCAGAGAACCCTACTATAGAAGTTAAAAGCTCCTATCTGGAAGCTCATTCGAACAGAAATTAAAAGTTCTAATGTCCTTTTTAAGTAACCAAAAAAAAATGGAGGGCAACTAGGCCCCCTCCCACGCTAATTTTTTCCCAAAGTCATCTGCCGTGACATCGGAATTAGACAAATCCCGTTTATAGCAAGAGCCTGTGAAATTTAACCCCCCCAAAACTCTCACACTCTTTGTAACACGCAAGCTTTTCATTCAAACCAGAAAAATACAGCATGTTAGGAAAAAGCTTGTTTCCGAATGATAAAGAACTGTTTTTCAAAACAATTAAAACTTGTAAACATACCTATGGAGGAGAGATTTTATTTACATAATAGAAAAAAGCGTGCTTTGACGTTTCTATCGAATATACTCGTCACATTCTTAAGATTTTGTATTGTTGGAGGGGAGGGGGGCTAAGTCCCCATTAAATTGTAATTCAATAGCAAAACGTTTTTCTTTAATTTTTTTTTTTTGGCAAATAAGATAATGAAAAGTTTACCAAAGTTTAAAATTGACAAATCTAATGTTTTCAAAGTAAATAATGTATATAACGTACTATAAAAAAAGTATTAAAAAAATATTAAAATTGGGATGCAGTGTACGGACATTATATAGGGTTTTTTAATTGAGTACATTATAGCTTGCCAAGTTTTTTAAAAAACCGACCAATCAAGTTATTATAAGGACTAACCACCAAGCTTTCTCTAAGCGATTGACACACAAAAAATGAATGTCATAATAGAAAACCTGTCTACCAACCCTAGTAGAGTTCATAGTAATAGGTAAATGGCCCTGGTAACCCAATTACTTGAAAATACACACACATATCCATGCCTCAGGCTTGTGAAAGTGCATGTGTATTTTCAAGTAATTGGGGCCTTACTACTCACGTGTGTCAAGAAGCCACACAGCAAACCCCAAATGAAAATACTGGAAAAAGAATTCTGTGGTTAGAAGAAACGCGACAGGGATGATCCCATAGAATCATACACGAAATCTGCGGTTACAAGAAAAGCAACAGTAAAAATTACAACGAGTTCTAGGAGAAAAAAATCCTAAAGAATGGACGATTCTTTGATGCATTAACATGAAGGAGGAATTAAATTCGTGCCAGAATTTCTTGATTCAATTCGAATTACTGATTTGACACTTCAAGATTTAAAGCTAAAAAAATAACGCGGTGATTATGCTAATGTGTAATTCGAGAATCAAATATAGACAAGCCTTCCGTGTGCCGAATATTGGGGCCGGTAGGAGCCCCGTATCTTGGTACTTATTATTCTATATACAAATTTTGGGATGTCAAGATAAGATTTAGAATCACATAAAAAAGTTATAGAAACCAAAGGACCTTTACTTTTTTTATTCAAATCATCAAATTTCGCAACTGCCTTGTTCTAGAGCAAAGGGTCAATTGACAAAACTCAGGGTATAGGTAAACATATTGTGACGTTTTGACTTTAACACTAACAGCACATGTTTTCATGTGCTGTTGAAACGTTCTACGCTATCCTGCTCCCTATATCCTCTCAAAATTAGGCTGGAGAGGGCGGTATGGATCGAACCAACTATGATTTTAATTGCCCCATTATGGTTTGGAAGAGATTGAAGGGCACCTAGGCTTCTTTCTTGCCCTTTTCGCCTAGAAGCCTGTATTGGAGAAACAGGATGCTAGATTGAATGTGTATTTCTTTTCTCAAAAGATGTCTTTGAAATATTTTTCTTTAGTCTGTTGATTTAAAGCACTATTAAAAACTGTAAATGCTATACATTGTTTAAGGCTATGGAGATGAACAATTTCAACTCCAAATGAGCTTCAACAACTAGAAATAGCCTCAAAGATTGAATTTATAGACACAAAGATAAAACCCACCTTTTCGCTCTTTCAACTGTTTATTTTACACAAATTTAAAAAAGGTAAATTTAAAATTACCAGTACCATACAATTTTGTAATAAGTAATCTGGACTATGAAATGTTGCTGATGTAAAGGTTTTTTCTTTTTTTTTGTCTCCTAAGTGCTTTCTGATCAATATAATTGTAGTTTAAAACTGATTATATAACTTTCAATGTCTTTCTTTGTTTTAGATCTTTGATAATTTAATTATGAGAGTGACTCTAGACATAGATTAACTGATATAGAGAGTCTACTTTTGGAAATCAACATTAGGAAAGGCTTGCTTTATTTGTAAAGTTTCAAGTTACCCACTGAGGCTTAGCATCGTCCGCCTAGCCTCTTAAAACTTATTTCCAGAGACTTGCAATAGTCTGGGAACATAGACACTTAAAATCAATTTCAGGAATTGGTGTGGAATTCAATCCACAAGTTTTTTTTTTTTTTCACTACAGTAGAGTATACCGTGTTTTGTCTCATGACTGGGGTACCAAGCCAAGTTTGAACCTTGAGGTTTTTTTGTGAGGTGAGGGCTTAAGGGGATTTATAATTTTGTCCTTGCGGTAAGGGGGCAAAATAGAACTCACGAAAGAGCATAGGCTATGTTTTTTTTCCCTTGTCAAATGACAGGCTCTTTAACTATGTCTTACTCTAGGTTCACACAGAAACAGTTGCTGCGATAGGCAATATTCGTCAATTGCATCGATGAGCAATTTTAGTCGCCGTTATCTTCACACAGGATTTTTACGTCGTCCAACTTTTACCCGCAAAATATTCAAAATTAAAAGAGCGTGGTTGAAATGGATCAGAATGATGTTTTACTTCTTTCCATAATTAACCATAATTTCCATAATTAACCATAATAATTTCCATAAGCCATAATTAACTTCTCAGTTTGATCGTTTTCATTTGTTTCTCCCATCATTGCTGTTTTTTTGAAAAAATTGCTCGAAAAATCGCTCAGTTGCCCGATAAAAGTTGGATTTTTTCAACTCTGGGTAGTTGCTTGACGAAGCAACTAAAATTGCCAAAGTTGGCAACTAAATTGCGGCAACGGGTGAATTTCACTCCTGTGTGAACATCTGTCTGAACCTAGTGTTACTGGAAAGTCCGTATACTATTACCATTTTTTTAAGGATGTCATAATTCTATTGAGTATTAGAGTTACTTGTCTTATTCAGCAATGGAAAGAAAAGCTTATTTACAAGGAGAGTAGAGCCATGGGCAACCAATTTATGCTAAGCAGACTTGGTCTATATTTGTATTTTGATTTTTTTGGTTGGAGAAGGGTTAAGGAAATTTATACTATTGTCCTTGCGGTAAGGTGGCAAAATATACCTCACAAAAGAGCATAAGTTACGTTTATTTCTGTCTGTCATCCGAGAGCCTCTTTAACTATGCATTGCCTGAAAGTCCGTATACAATTACCATTTTATGCATCCAGGATTAAAAATAAGCAGCTTTTGGAATTGTGAATGAGCTGAAAACATTAAACTTATTAATTTTATTACACACAAGTATTGTGCAAAAAACTAGAATTTCCCATAGGATAAGTGCACAAAATCATTTTGTAATATTTTCTGGGAAGGTATTCCCATTGGATCCCAAATTGGTTTATTAACAGCCTATTTACATCTTCTGTTTACTAACGCTCTGACAGAGCTAATGAACATATTTTCTAGGACCGCTAAGCTTACTGGAAGTCTTAGGATGCCATTATTCTACTGAGTATTGGAGCTACTTGTCTTATTTAGGCAAGGAAAGTAAAGCTTATTTACAAGAAAAGTAGAGCCATAGGCAGCCAAATTATGGTAAGCAGATTTGGTCTATATTTGTATTTTGCTTTTTTAATACCTCTAAGAAATTTACAATGAGACAGAGAGAGATAGAGAAAGAGAGAGAGCGAGAGAGAGAGAGAGAGAGAGAGAGAGAGAGAGAGAGAGAGAGAGAGAGAGAGAGAGAGAGAGGGAGAGAGAGACAGACACAGAGACACACAGACAGAAAGACAGAGAGAGAGAGAGAGAGAGACAGAGAGAGAGAGAGAGAGAGAGAGAGAGAGAGAGAGACAGACAGACAGACAGAGACAGAGAGAGAGAGGGAGAGAGAGAGAGAGGGGGGGAGAGAGAGGGGGGGGAGAGAGAGAGAAAGAGAGCGAGAGAGGGAGAGAGAGAACATTTATTTTTAAATGCATTAATCTTGATTATAATTCCTCATTAATATTACTTATTTTTATTATTCTGTATTATTCTTAATTATTACTGTTCTTAAATTATTCTCCTTTTTCATTGTGCGGGGCATCATGAATATGTTCAGTTTTTCTGTAATCAAAAAAGTTCACGGTAGCAAAGTGTAAGTAAAGTGTAACCCAGATGAATCGCAAGAGAAACTAAAGGAACGTGATTTTCACAAAAGCACATACGTGAAAATAATCCTCGTTTTACTGTGACTTAAGAGGCTATATTTAACTGTTTTACTTTTTTACTGTTTCCTTAAGAGGCTATATTTAAAAATAAATGTGCAATGGGTCTCAAAAAATGGGGAAGCCATCTCTTAAAAGAGGTGCTATCTTCATGTAAATTTTACCAACATTTTCATCCTTTCCTTGGAACTTGCCCTGGAGGTTGTAAGCTGTCACATGCAAACAGAAAAAAACATATTTTTTCCAAAAATACGGTAAGGGTGCGTTTTCATTTTATTCTACTGTCTTTTTTTTGCCAGGGGTGATTTTATCAGATCTGTGGTGGTAGACTAGGAGGAGAAGGCTATTTTAATGGACACTTAAAGTTCTAGTGCTCCTTTGAAGAAATTAAAGAGGCCACACTTTGGAAAACTTCCAATTCATGCCAAAACTGCCACAACCAACAATTTTGGGCCGAATAGAGTCAAATTGCTATCGAGTGACCATTCCGATATAGCCAATCAGTTTATAGCTATCCGGAACGTGATTTTACAGCCTCGAACGAAGTATTTCACAGGGGGGCGCCAATGTCCCTAAAATTATTTGCAGTGCACTTCTATGCAAAATAAACAATTATTATAGACCACCATCAATACTAACGGTAATGCTGTATTACATGGTTATACTCTAGCCATTAGGGTAGAATTATTATGTGTTGTTACGAGGGCAACGGATGATATTTAAAGCTTTAAACTTGATCCGCGATCCCTGTCTTCATTTGATGAAATAAATTTCACTAAACGATTATTAATAGCACTGGGAGCCAGCTACTTTCTTAAGTTTAAAACAATGTTTTAAGGGGATAAAATAACTTTTAAATATCACAAGGGTATATGAAAAAGGTAAAACTTATACGTGAATAAACTTCTTCCGGTTTCTTTTATTTTGTAAGCCAAACACAGGAAAATGAACCCTTAATCTTGAAGCAATGTTCAATAAAAGTTAAACCTAAGCATACAGAGCGTATGTTTTAGGGTGGCTGCCTCCCTTAGATTTAGGCTCCACTGAATATAATGGTAAAAACAAACAGGAAACAAATTTAAAAAATATTAAATAAAAAGAGAAATCCTTCCTTCCATGAGAGTGTTAGTACTCCCTCAACGCCCTGTCCTTTGTACTAAAATTATTTTAGTAGGTCATTGACATTCGATGATAAAAGATTGTCATTAGCCTTTATTTTTCCCTGGCCAACATTTTTCCTGTTATTTTCTTCTTAATTTTTACCCTTGTTTCTTTGTTTAATTGGGCTCTCTAAGGGGAAAAAATACACAACTTTCTATCAAAAATTTTTGGGAGGCTTGATAGATTTTATGAAGAAAAGCCTAGTGGAGGCCCGTCTTTACTGTGCTTGAATTTAGGAAGATTTTATGCCCTGGTCCAGTATTTTGCTCGATTTTTCAAGTAGTATTCTTTTTGTTCAATTACAACTCTGCTAAAACTGAGCCGTGCTCTTAAAACCTAGAAATATTGTTTAAAAAATCTCTCCATTTGAAAATTGTTCCGTTATTTTCTAATGGAATTACTATTTGTACTTCTCACGAAAAAATCTTTCCATTTTATTGACATATTTATTCAGAATGTTCTCCTTGATGACTTCTTAAGTGTAATCTTTGATATAAAACTGGGAGAAAAAAAGCTCATTAGGGCTACAAAGAAATAGCATTTTATGTAAAAAAAAAATCTTCAAATGAAAAAAGTGGCCTTAAAAATTAAAACGAGCCAAAATTTTTCTGTTTATGAAATGAGCTACCCCTCCTAGACCCTTCGCTCTTTACCTTGAAGTTTTATCAAAGGTATGTCCGAGACCACTTTTGATTGGGCACTTTTAGAGCATTGAGGACAAAAAGTCAAGTTTTTGCGCAAACAACAGGGGTATAGGAGGAGGAGTGAATTCATATTTGGAATATAGTTGCTCGTTTTAAGTTATAATGTTGCTCTTGCTTTCATTTGAAACAAAATTTGTACTTTTTTATATTTTATTTCGGCTCCTCATGAATACAGAGTTAACCTACATCTAAGGAGAACTACGGTTTCCTCGAACCCACTCTTTAAGTCAGGGTTTAATTTTTTCATGACATTGCTTCGGTATAAAGAACATATTTAATTTATATTATTTTCGAAATAAAGCGCAACTGTCCAAAATGAACTTTTGTTTCCAAAATAAGAAGGAAGCTTTCACTACCTCACCACTCATACACTTAATACTTTACTCATCCAAAAATTTATTTATTCATATTCTTCCTAATGAAGGGTGATCAGAGGTTACATCCGCAATCGCATGAAGATCCATTCGATTCATCTGAAGAATCTCTCATTTAAGGTTTGAAAATATAGGCTTTAAATATTTTAAAGGGGCTTTGGTATCCTCTCCCCACAATCGATTTGGTTTGCCAACGCCCTAATAGAATGTGGAGTATGCCATGCTCTATTGCCCTTAGTTTTATGGCGAAAATGGTACATAATATAGGCTCATTTTTTTGGAAAGAATCTATGTTTAGGGACAAAATGTTATACTACGAGCCAGTACTCCCTCTGATACTGGAAAACATGTACGATTTCATAGCATAATTCCCATCAGGCCTGCACTCTTTTTGGAGAGACGCCAATTCATACTTATAAAATTAAATAAAAAAAAAGTTTTTTTCAACTGAAAGTAAGGAGTAAAACTATAACTTAAAACGAACAGAAATTATTATGTATATAAAGGGGATTGTCCTTTTTTCAACACCTCGCTCTTTACGCTAAAGTTTTTTAAGAAGTTTTCTAGCAATTTTGAAAAAAGCTTCTCATTGTTCTAGTTAAACGAACATAGTGTTTCAGAAGTCGTTCTTAAAGAACTGGGAGAAAATTTGAAATTTAGCATAAAGAGCGAGGTGTTGAGGAGGAGGAGGCAACCCCCTTTCATATAATGAATAATTTCTGTTCATTTTAAGTTTTAATATCACTCCTTACTTTATGTTAAAAAAAAAAACTTGTTTATTTATTTAATTTCTGAACGTTTTGGAAGTAATGCGGGTTTTGAAATTAGCTAACTGTGTGTGAGTAATTAAAACGAAGTATGCATATTAATTTTACTTTTTTTGGCTAAATGGTTTTCTCAAAATTTTGATGGTACGAATTTGAGAAAAAAGGACGGGGGAGAGTGCCTAGTTGCCCTCCAATTTTTTAGGTTCCTTAAAAAGGCCACTAGAACTTTTAATTTTATTTACGAACATTTTCATTAGTAATAAACATGCGTAACTTGCGAGTTCTTTTTCCAATTCTTTAAGAAGAACTTCTGAAACACTATGTTCGTTTAACTGGAACAATGAGCAGCTTTTCCCGTTATAATGCTGAATCAGCATTAAAATCCCATTCTTTTGATATATTTATTAACGTCAAAATTCCGTTTTTTAAAGTTTCCACTACTATTGAGCCGTATCGCTTGTTCTTTTAATGTTTTTCTATTCCGTATTTGTTGTTACGTATATGAGGGGGTTAGCCTCCTTGTCAACACCTCGGTCTTTACGCTAAAGTTCCAATTTTGTTCGAATAACATACCCCTGAATCACAAAGGCCGTTTAATTAAAATAGATAGCTCTTTTGAAAGTACTAAGAAAACTTTAGTGTAAAGAGCGAGGTATTGACTAGGGGGCGAACTACCTCATATACATAATAATTTCTGTTCGTTTTAAGTTTTAATGTTGCTCCTTACTTTCAGTTGAAAAACGTGTTTTTTATTTAATTTCTGATCTCTTTTTAAATATTGATGGAGAATCCGACGCCCCCTTCATATAAATGTCCCTTCCCCAGTAAAACATCCTCCATGGAAAGATCCTCCCACGTAACCCCCTCCTCCGTCCCCCTCCCACACCAGAAAAAAATCCCTATTGAAAACGTCTGTATACTTCTCAATAACCAATACTAAATGTAAACAACGGGCAAAGTTCATAACTTGCAACTTTTCCCCCGGGAACTGTGGGGGATTAAGTCATCCTCGAAGACATATTTCTTAGATTTTCGACTATGCTGAACAAAATATTATCTCAAAATTTTGATTGGGTGACTTCGGGAAAAAATGAGCGTGGGAGGGGGCCAAGTTGCCCTCCAATTTTTGTGCCACTTAAAAAGGGCATTAGAACTTTTAATTTCCGTTCGAATGAGCCCTCTCACGATAATTCTTGGACTACTGAATTGATACGATCAGCCATGGGAAAAAAAACCCAAATAAACACGTATCCGTGATCTTTTTTCTCGCAAAAAATACAAAATTCGACATTTATGCCGATAGGACCTTGAAACATCTACAGTTGGGTTTTTTGTTACGCTGAGACTGGTTTGATTTTGATTAGGTTTCTATCACTTTTATGGGGTGTTTCCCCCTTTTTTCGAAATCAAGGCAATTTTGTGCAGGCTTGTAAATTTTGGGTAAGACTAAACTTGATAAAGCTTATATATTTGAAATCATCATAAAAATCTGATCTTCTTGATGTATCTACTGGTATCAAAATTCATTTTTTTAGACTTTTGGTTACTATTGAGCCAGGTCGCTCCTTACTTACCAGTTTGTTACCACGAACTATTTGATTCATTGCAGGCTATAAGACTATTCTAGAAAACTGTAAATAGTTTCTGAGGATGCTGCATCCCGGAACCAAAGCTATCTATTCCACGTGACAGGTGACTATCCATTTTTCGATATGGAGGTTCAGTTTTTGGACACATTTAAGTTTCGACATATCCTGGTTGACCTAACTTCTGAGGCTTTATAGAAATTAGATCAATCTTTTATCTAATTTATTGGAAGGTTTCTACTTTATAATAAAATGAATGATGTGGTAAATTTGGGATCTAAGCGACAATTAAACATTTTACGCTGATTAAGTGAAATATCAAGATTTCGCGTTTACCCACCTTCTCCTCCTCAATGAAAATTTTGGCTCCCCAATTGACACAGGTCTTGGAATCTTTCCAACATTTTAAAAATATACTTATCCTTATGAATAATTATTATAAGTAATGTATATATTATAATTGTATTTTAAGTAATGAATACTTTTCATCTGACTGTGGTGGCTTCAAAAGGTGATAAACTAAATAGATACACAGAGACTAGGAATGGATAATCGGGATAATACAGGTAAATAAGAAAAAAAAACTGAGAAAAATATGTAGTTTTTTTGGAGCTGAAGACGGCTTGGTGGATATTATTGCCGAAACATTTTCTTTTGTTGTTTTCGCTTCTTTTCTGTCAACTGGCTGATATTGCTCTCATTTTCTTGGTTACTTAATCAACCTTTTTTTCATATGTCATAAATAGCCAGTGTGGTCTTAGAATGTATTTATGCTGAGGCAGTAACCAATATTTGGTGGTAGAATCACTAAAGGTCTCCTTACCTAGCTTAATGACCAGAAGTAATTTTTAAAGATTAAATGAAACTCAAAAATGAACAGAAATTGAAATAAAGATAATATCAAACATAGAGATAAAACTTACTGATAAAGATGAATAAATAAATCTTGAGAGATTAAAACTTAAATTGAATATTGAAGTTAAACAGGAGTTTGGCTATTGAAGGTTCTGACCCCCCCCCCCTCTCCCTAACCGTAAAATATCTAATACCTTTTGTCTCATTTGCGCTTTATTGAAAATAAAATACATTATAAACCTTTATTTGTATATATTTACATTATTAAAGAAGAAAAAAAATGCACTTAAATAAAATTTTGAATTGCTGACATTGCCAGGGATATATATTATTATGTATTCAATTTTCAGTTAATTTTCAATAGTTCTTTCCAGTCATAGTGATTATTATAGTAATTTATTTTTATATTTCGTCATTGCTTTGAAAAACAAAAGCATGCTGTACAAAATACGTATAATTGTCAATTAAACAAAGATGACGCAAGTAGAGTCCTATGTTCCATTTCTAGCACCCCATGTTCCTTCCTGTGCTATTCTAGCATAGATTGAAACCGTACATTCAACCGTACATTCACGCCTACAAGAATATGCATCTAGTAGTTTCACACCTACATTCACGCCTACAAGAAAAGCATGTTATGAAACAATTGGGGAGATAACGTTCAAAGAGAGTGAGTATCCTCTCACACCTATACTTCCTTGGCACCTTTTCAGAGCATGTACTCGTGGATACCTTTCCAAGCAACGTGATTAAACACGCTTTTAAAATCAGAATTGTTTGATTGACATTTGCAAAAAAGGGATAAGGAATTCGCAAATTGGACTCTATGAACTCTATTCTAGCATAGATGGAAACCGTACATTCAACCGTACATTCACGCCTACAAGAATATGTATCTAGTACTTTCACACCTACATTCACGCCTACAAGAAAAGCATGTTATGAAACAATTGGGGAGATTACGTTCAAAGAGAGTGAGTATCCTCTCACACCTATACTTCCTTGGCACCTTTTCAGAGCATGTACTTGTGGATACCTTTCCAAGCAACGTGATTAAACACGCTTTTACAATCGGAATTGTTTGATTGACATTTGCAAAAAAGGGATAAGGAATTCGCAAATTGGACTCTATGAACGATATTAATTAATTTTTGAATAATAAGAGTGTGATTGATTCTAATTAGTGATTGGATAATTTTTTAACATGAAATCTCTGAATAAAATATTTTTGGAGGGATGGGATGATGGGAGCGAGGTGTCTTAGAGTACTTATAATGGTGTTATTTGGGGAGATTACGTTCCTTGGCACCTTTTCAGAGCATGTACTGATGAATACCTTTCCAAGCAATGTGATTAAACACGCTTTTACAATCGGAATTGTTTGATTGACTTTTGCAAAAAAGGATAAGGAATTCGCAAATTGGATTCTATGAACGATATTAATTAATGTTTGAATAATAGGAGTGTGATTGATTCTAATTGGTGATTGGATAATTTTTTAACAAGAAATCTCTGAATAAAATATTTTTGGAGGGATGGGATGATGGGAGCGAGGTGTCTTAGAGTACTTATGATGGTGTTATTTGGGGAGATTACGTTCCTTGGCATCTTTTCAGAGCATGTACTTGTGGATACCTTTCCAAGCAACGGGATTAAACACGGTTTTACAATCGGAATTGTTTGATTGACATTTGCAAAAAGGGATAAGGAATTCGCAAATTGGACTCTATAAACGATATTAATTAATGTTTGAATAATAGGAGTGTCATTGATTCTAATTAGTGATTGGATAATTTTTTAACAAGAAATCTCTGAATAAAATATTTTTGGAGGGATGGGATGATCGGAGCGAGGTGTCTTAGAGTACTTATAATGGTGTTATTTGGGGAGATTACGTTCCTTTGCACCTTCTCAGAGCATGTACTCCTGGATACCTTTCCAAGCAACGTGATTAAACACGCTTTTACAATCAGAATTCTTTGATTGAAACTTGCAAAAAGGAACAAGGAATTCGCAAATTGGACTCTATGAACGATATTAATTAATGTTTGAATAATAGGAGTGTGATTGATTCTAATTAGAGATTGGATAATTTTTTAACAAGAAATCTCTGAATAAAATATTTTTGAAGGGATGGGATGATGGGAGCGAGGTGTCTTAGCGTACTTATAATGGTGTTATTTGGGGAGATTACGTTCCTTGGCACCTTTTCAGAGCATGTACTTGTGGATACCTTTTCAAGCAACGTGATTAAACACGCTTTTACAATCGGAATTGTTTGATTGACATTTGTAAAAAGGGATAAGGAAATCGCAAATTAGACTCTATGAACGATATTAATTAATGTTTGAATAATAGGAGTGTGATTGATTCTAATTAGTGATTGGATAATTTTTTAACAAGAAATCTCTGAATAAAATAGTTTTGGAGGGATGGGGTGATGGGAGCAAGGTGTCTTAGAGTACTTATAATGGTGTTATTTGGGGAGATTACGTTCCTTGGCACCTTTTCAGAGCATGTCCTTGTGGTTACCTTTCCAAGCAACGTGATTAAACACGCTTTTAGAATCAGAATTGTTTGATTGATATTTGCAAAAAGGGATAAGGAATTCGCAAATTGGACTCTATGAACGATATTAATTAATGTTTGAATAATAGGAGTGTGATTGATTCTAATTAGCGATTGGATAATTTTTTAACAAGAAATCTCTGAATAAAATATTTTTGGAGGGATGGGGTGATGGGAGCGAGGTGTCTTAGAGTACTTATAATGGTGTTATTTGGGGAAATTACGTTCCCTGACACCTTTTCAGAGCATGTACTTGTGGATACCTTTCCAAGCAACGTGATTAAACACGCTTTTACAATCAGAATTAGAGTGCTGGCGTATCTGATGAAATAATTTAGATCGTATGATAAATTTAATTTTTTTTTAATGCAATAATTTTTCAGTAAGGACACTCGATATGCTAAAAGTGTTTTATTCAAACTTTTACCTTGAGAATCGGTGTTGTTAGAAGAATTTCAAAAGGATTGTTTATGAGTGCTGGCATATCTGATGATATAATTTGAGTCGTATGATCAATTTAATTTTTTTTTTTAATGCAGTAGTTTTTTAGTAAGGACACTCGATATCCTAAAAGTGTTTGATTCAAACTTTTACCTTGAGCATCGATGTTTTTAGCAGAATTTCAAAAGGATCGTACATAATTGCTGGCGTATCTGATGAAATAATTTAGATTGTATGATTAATTTTTTTTTTATTTTTTTTTGCAGTAGTTATTTAATAAGCACACTCGATATCCTAAAAAATGTTTGATTCAATTTTTACCATTATCAACGAAGTTTTTAGTAGAATTTCAAAAGGATCGCTTATAAGTGCTGACCTGTGTTTCATGAACTAATTCATGTCGCATGATAATTTTTTTTTAATACAGTAGTTATTCAATAAGGACACTCGATATCCTAAAAGTGTTTGATTCCAACTTTTACCTTGAGAATTAATGTTGTTAGCAGAATTTCAAAAGGATCGTTTATGAGTGATGGCCTATCTGATGAAATAATTTAGGTCGTATGAAAAATTTGATTTTTTTTTTTAATGCAGTAGTTTTTCAGTGAGGACAATCGATATCCTAAAAGTAGTTGATTCAAAATTTTACCTTGAGAATCGATGTTGTTAGCAGAATTTCAAAAGGATCGTTTATGAGTGCTAGCGTATCTGATGAAATAATTTAGGTCGTATGATAAATTTAATTTATTTTTTTTAATGCAGTAGTTTTTCAGTAAGGACACTCGATATCCTAAAAGCATTTGATTCAAATTTTTACCTTGAGAATCGATGTTGTTAGCAGAATTTCAAAAGGATCGCTTATGAGTGCTGGCGTACCTGATGAAATAGTTTAGGTATGATAAATTTAATTTTTTTTTTAATGCAGTAGTTTTTTAGTAAGGACACTGGATATCATAAAAGTGTCTGATTCAAACTTTTACCTTGAGCATCGACGTTGTTAGCAGAATTTCAAAAGGATCATTTATGAGTGCTAGCGTATCTGATGAAATAATTTAAGTCGTATTATAAATTTAATTTGTTTTTTTAATGCAGTAGTTTTTCAGTAAGGACACTCGATATCTTAAAAGTATTTGATTCAGACTTCTACAATAAAAATCAATGTTGTTAGCAGAATTTCAAAAGGATCGTTTATGAGTGCTGGCCTATCTGATGAAATAATTTAGGTCCTATGATAAATTTAATTAATTTTTTTTTAACGCAGTAGCTTTTCAGTAAGGACACTTGATATCCTTAAAGTGTTTGATTCAAACTTTTACATTGAGCATCAATGTTGTTAGATGAATATCAAAAGGATTGTTTATGAGTGCTGGCGTATCTGATGAAATAATTTATGTCGTAAGATAAATTTAATTTATTTTTTTTATATAAGTAGTTTTTTAATAATGAAAATCGATATCCTAAGAGTGTCTGATTCAAACTTTTACCTTGAGCATCGACATTGTTAGCAGAATTTCAAAAGGATCGTTTATGAGTGCTGGCGTATCTGATGAAATAATTTAAGTCGTATGATAAATTTAATTTTTTTTTTTAATGCAAAAGTTTTTTAGTAAGGACACTCGATATCCTAAAAGTATTTGATTCAAACTTTTACCTTGAAAATCGATGTTGTTAGCTGAATTTCAAAAGGATCGTTTATGAGTGCTGGCGTATCTGATGAAACAATTTAGGTCGTATGATAAATTTAATTTATTTTTTTTAATGCAGTAGTTTTTTAGTAAGGACACTCGATATCCTAAAAGTGTCTGATTAAAACTTTTACCTTGAGCATCGACGTTGTTAGCAGAATTTCAAAAGGATCGTTCATGAGTGCTGGCGTATCTGATGAAATAATTTAGGTCGTATGATAATTTTTTTTTTAATGCAGTAGTTTTTCAGTAAGGACACTCGATATCCTAAAAGTATTTGATTCAAACTTTTACCTTGAGAATCGATGTTGTTAGCTGAATTTCAAAAGGATCGTTCATGAGTGCTGGCGTATCTGATGAAATAATTTAGGTCGTATGATAAATTTAATCAATTTTTTTAACGCAGTAGTTTTTCAGTAAGGACATTCGATATGCTAAAAGTGTTTGATTCAAACTTTTACCTTGAGAATCAATGTTCACACACACACACACACAAACACTCACAGAGACGACACACACACACACAGACAACACGCGCACACACACAGAGAGAGAAGACACATGCACAGAGACGACACACGCACAAAGAGACGACACACACACAGAAACGACAAACACACATAGAGACGACACACACAAAGAGACGACACACACAGATCCGAAACACACATAGAGACGATACACGCACAGAGACGACATACACACAAAGACAACAAGCACAAAGACAACAAAACGCACACAGAGACAACACACACACACAGAGACGACACACACACAGAGACGACAATACATAGAGAGAAGACACACGCACAGAGACGACACCCACACAGAGACGAAACACACATACACACAGACGACACACGCACAGAGACGACACACGCACAGAGTCGACTCACACACAGAGAGGACAAACACACAGAGACGACAGACACAAAAAGACGACTCACACACAGAGAGGACAAACACACAGAAACAACAGACACACATATACACACACAGAGACGACACACACATAGAGACAACACAGAGCCAACAGACACACAAAGACGCAAACACAGAGACGAGACATACACAGAGGTGACACACACACACAGAGAGGACAAACATACAGAGACGACACAAAAACAGAGACGACACACCCACAGAGACGATACAGATACGAAACACACATAGAGACGACACACACAGAGAGACAGCACAGACACACACACACAGAGACGACAACCACACAGAGACGACACACACACACACACACACAGAGACGACAAAAACAAAGTGACGACTTACACATAAAGACGACACACGCACAGAGACGACAAACACACAGAGATGATACACATAGAGGGACAACACACACACACAGAGACGACAAACACACAAAGACAACACACACAAAGAGACGACACACACAGATACAAAACATACAAATAGACGACACACGCACAGAGACGACACACACATAGAGCCGACTCACACACAGAGAGGAAAAACACACAGAGACGACATACACAAACACACAAAGACGACAGACACAAAGAGACGACTCGCACACAGAGAGGACAAACACACAGAAACGACACGCACACACACAGAGACGACACACATAGAGACAACACAGACACAGAGACGACACACACACAGAGACAAAAAACACAGAGACGCCACATACACAGAAACGACACACACGCACACAGAGACGACAAACATACAGAGAAGACACAAAAACAAAGACGACACACCCACAGAGATGACAAACACAGAGCTGACACACGCACAGACACGACACACAAACAGAGCCATAGTGAGAGAGATATCCAAAAAGTTGGGTTGATCTAGGTTCACTTGGAGTGGCGCGCCACTTTGTATGTTTCGTATCTGTGTGTGTCGTCTCTTTGTGTGTGTGGTCTCTGTGTGTTTGTCGTCTTTGTGTGTGTGTGTTGTCCCTCTATGTGTATTTACTCTGTGTGTTTGTCGTCTCTGTGCGTGTGTCGTCTCTATGTGTAAGTCGTAATTTTGTGTTTGTCGTCTCTGTGTGTGTGTGTGTCGTCTCTGTGTGGGTGTCGTCTCTGTGTGTGTGTGCTGTCTCTATGTGTGTGTGTCGTCTCTGTGTGTGTTTCGTATCTGTGTGTGTGTCGTCTCTGTGGGAGTGTCGTCTCTTTTTTTGTGTCTTCTCTGTATGTTTGTCCTCTCTGTGTGTGTGTGTCGCCTCTGTGTATGTCTCGTCTCTGTGTGTGTTTCGTCTTTGTGTGTCTGTCGTCTCTGTGTCTGTGTTGTCCCTATGTGTGTGTCGTCTCTGTGTGTGTATGTGTGTGTGTGTCGTTTCTGTGTGTTTGTCCTCTCTGTGTATGAGTCGTCTCTTTGTGTCTGTCGTCTCTGTGTGTTTGTCCTCTCTGTGTGTGAGTCGACTCTGTGTGTTTGTCGTTTCTGTGCGTGCGTCGTCTCTGTGTGTGTGTCGTCTCTTTGTGTGTGTCGTCTCTGTGCGTGTGTCTTCTCTCTGTGTGTTGTCGTCTCTGTGTATGTGTCGTCTCTGTGTGTGTGTCGTCGCTATGTGTGTTTGTCGTCTGTGTGTGTGTGTGTGTTGTGTCTGTGTGCGTGTTGTCTCTGTGCTTGTTGTCTTTGTGTGTGTGTTGTCTCTGTGCGTGTATCGTCTCTATGTGTGTTTCGTATCTGTGTGTGTGTCGTCTCTTTGTGTGTGTCATCTCTATGTGTGTTTGTCGTTTTTGTGTCTGTGTTTCGTCTCTTTGTGTGTGTGTCGTCTCTGTGCATATGTCTTCTCTCTGTTTGTGTGTGTGTGTGTTGTCTCTGTGTGTGTGTGTCGTCTCTGTGTGTGTAAGTGTGTGTGAACATTGAAGCTCAAGGTAAAAGTTTGAATCAGACACTTTTAGCATATCGAATGTCCTTACTGAAATAATGCTGCATAAAAAAAATAAATTAAATTTATCATACGACCTAAATTGTTTCATCAGATACGCCAGCACTCATAAACGATCCTTTTGAAATTCAGCTAACAACATCGATTTTCAAGGTAAAAGTTTGAATCAAATACTTTTAGGATATCGAGTGTCCTTAATGAAAAACTACTGCATTAAAAAAAAAATTAAATTTATCATACGACCTAAATTATTTCATCAGATACGCCAGCACTCACAAACGATCCTTTTGAAATTTTGCTAACAATGTCGATGCTCAAGGTTAAAGTTTGAATCAGACACTTTTTTGGATATCGAGTGTCCTTACTAAAAAACTACTGCATTAAAAAAAATAAATTAAATTTATCATACGACCTAAATTATTTCATCAGATACGCCTTACTAAAAAACTACTGCACTAATTAAATTTATCATACGACCTAAATTATTTCATCAGATACGCCAGCACTCATAAGCGATCCTTTTGAAATTCTGCTGAAAAAATCGATGCTCAAGGTAAAAGTTTGAATCAGACACTTTTAGGATATCGAGTGTTCTTACTAATAAACTACTGCATTAAAAAAATAAATTTAATTTATCATACGACCTAAATTATTTCATCAGATACGCCAGCACTCATAAACGATCCTTTTGAAATTCAGCTAACAACATCGATTCTCAAGGTAAACGTTTGAATCAAATACTTTTAGGATATCGAGTGTCCTTGCTGAAAAACTACTTTATTAAAAAAAAAAAAATTATAATACGACCTAAATTATTTCATCAGATACGCCAGCACTCATAGACGATCCTTTTGAAATTCTGATAACAACATCGATGCTCAAGGTAAAAGTTTGAATCATACACTTTTAGGATATCGAGTGTCCTTACTAAAAAACTGCTGCATTAAAAATATAAATTAGATTGATTACACAACGTAAACTGTTTCATCAGGTACGCCAGTACTCATGAACAATCCTTTTGAGATTCTGCTAACAGCATCGATTTTCAATGTAAAAATTAGAAATAAAGACTTTAAGGATATCGAGTGTTCTTACTAAGAAACTACTTCATAAAAAAAAATTAAATTTATCATACGACTTAAATTATTTCATCAGATACGCTAGCACTTATAAACGATCCTTTTGAAATTCTGCTAACAGCGTCGATGCTCAAGGTAAAATTTTGAATCAGACACTTCTAGGATATCGAGTGTCCTTACTAAAAAACTACTGCATTAAAAAAATAAATTAAATTTATCATACGACGTAAATTATTTCATTGCATACGCCAGCACTCATAAACGATCCTTTTGAAATTCTGCTAACAACATCGATTCTCAAGGTAAAAGTTTGAGTCAAATACTTTTGGGATATCGAGTGTCCTTACTGAAAAACTACTGCATTAAAACAAATAAATTAAATTTATCATACGACCTAAATTATTTCATCAGATACGCTAGCATTCATAAATGATCCTTTTGAAATTCTGCTAACAACGTCGATGCTCAAGGTGAAAGTTTGAATCAGACACTTTTAGTATATCGAGTGTCCTTACTAAGAAACTACTGCATTAAAAAAATAATTTAAATTTATCATACGACCTAAATTATTTCATCAGATACGCCAGCACTCATAAACGATCTTTTTAAAATTCTGCTAACAACATCGATTCTCAAGGTAAAAGTTTTAATCAAATACTTTTAGGATATCGAGTGTCCTTACTGAAAAATTACAGTATTAAAAAAAAAAAATTAAATTTATCATACGACCTAAATTATTTCATCAGATACGCCAGCACTCATAAACGATCCTTTTGAAATACTGCTAACAACATCGATGCTCAAGGTAAAAGTTTGAATCAGACACTTTTAGGATATCGAGTGTCCTTACTGAAAAACTACTGCATTAAAACAAATAAATTAAATTTATCATACGACCTAAATTATTTCATCAGATACGCAAGCACTCATAACTGATCCTTTTGAAATTCTGCTAACAACATCGATTCTCAAGGTAAAAGTTGGAATCAAACACTTTTAGGATATCGAGTGTCCTTATTGAATAACTACTGTATTAAAAAAAATTTATCATGCGACAGTTCATCAAAGACAGGTCAGCACTTATAAACGATCCTTTTGAAATTCTACTAAAAACTTCGATGCTCAAGGTAAAAATTGAATCAAACATTTTTAGGATATCGAGTGTGCTTATTAAATAACTACTGCAAAAAAAAATAAAAAAAAAATTAATCATACAATCTAAATTATTTCATCAGATACGCCAGCACTTATGTACGATCCTTTTGAAATATTGCTAAAAACATCGATGCTCAAGGTAAAAGTTTGAATCAAACACTTTTAGGATATCGAGTGTCCTTACTAAAAAACTACCGCATTAAAAAAAAATTAAATTGATCATACGACTCAAATTATTTCACCAGATATGCCAGCACTCATAAACGATCCTTTTGAAGTTCTTCTAACAACATCGATTCTCAAGGCAAAAGTTTGAATACAACACTCTTAGCATATCGAGTGTCCTTACTGAAAAGTCGAGTGTCTTCGACTTTAGCATATCGAGTGTCCTTAATATATATATATATATATATATATATATATATATATATATATATATATATATATATATATATATATATATATATATATATATATATATATATATATATATATATATATATATATATATATATATATATATATATATATATATATATATATATATATATATATATATATATATATATATACTTTAATTTATATACTTTAATACACTTTAAGATTTGCACTTTACTGAAAAAATTTAAATTTTTTTACTTTTATAACTTTAATAAATCAAATAATATTAACATTTTGATTACTAAATATCAGTATATGTATATTAAACTGACAATACACATTCATTTGTATTTTTTTCAGTAAAGTGCAAATTATGTTTTGACCTTGGGAAGGCATAGCTGTTTTGCGCCCCACTTATGTTAATTTCTGTTCGTTTTGGGTTTCATTTATTGATCGATGTTGATTTGTGGTGGTTTCACGCTTGGTAGACTATTTAATTTTATTTTTGCTCATTTTTTGTATAATGAAGTTCTTTACTTTTCTTTGAAAATCTTATTTTGTGGAAAGAGATTTTTTAATAAATCCTGTTAGTTTTATATTGACATAGTCTTTTCAGGGAAAAAGGAAATAATACTTTAAATCTTTTGGTTTTTGAAGACTTTATAGTTTGGCCTGCTATTTGTATGCTGGAGAAAAATTTTCAGCAATTTTAACAACATACACCCTTTTAAAAATCTTGACACAAATAGTACTGTTTAATTTAGTTTTATACCTCCTCTAGTTGACCTGAAATGGAAAACTTGATACCATTCGCAAAAAAATCTGTTTACTTTCTTTAATAGCTTGGATACACTTACCCTATTTTGATTTGGTTTAATTTTAAGAGCAGAAGTAGCCCCGAAAGTTTGAACAAAATACCCTCAGTCGTTCTTGGGATACTGCTGAGATGCCTTATTGGGAATCAGCATTATCATAGTGCTTTTTGATTTAATCTTAAGGTAACATTAAATTTTTAAACATAAGGAGCAAATGGGAGGGTGGGCGTGGGAGGGTGGGTGTCGAAGTTGAATTAGTTGCCCTCCAATCACTTTCGACTATTAAAAGGGCATCAGTCCTTTCTATTTTAAATCGAATGAACCCTTTTCGAAGTTCCCACGACAACTCCTTCGCTACGAAGTGCCCTGGTCTGAACAACAACAACAACAAAAATAATACATTATACCCACATCGATCTTTACGATAAAAATTTCAAGCCTTCCAATTACTTTCGACTATTAAAAAGGGCACTAGATCTTTTGATTTCCAATCGAATGAGCCCTTTTGGAAACGACGTCGCTTTCTATAAACACCATATATGCCCCCAGGGCATAAATTACAACCCTTACCCTAAGGTCTTTTAGGGTGGTTGTAATCTTCAAAGACCGAATTTCCAGAACTTTCAAATACGTTAAACAAAATGGCTATCTCAAAATTTTTAGTGGATGTGTTTGGGGAAATGGTGAGCGTGAGAGAGGCGGTAGTCGCTCTACAATCACTTTCAACTATTAAAATTGACCCTAGCCCTTTAAATTTAAAATCAAATGAACCCTTTTGAAGTTTCTACGACAAAATTTTCAATAAAAATCTTATATGCCCCCAGGGCATAACTTACTATCCTTGACCTGAATGCTGGGGGAGGGTGTCATTCTCAAAGACCTAATTTCCAGATTTTTCTACTACGTTGAACAAAATGGGTATCTGAAAATTTTGATTGGATGTATTTGGAGGAGTGGTGGGCATGAGAGGGGGGTTAGTTACAAATCACTTTCGACTATTTTAAAAGGCACTAGCCCTCTCAATTTCGAATTGAATGAGCCACTTTTGAAGTTTTACGACAACTCTATCTATGAAAACCTTATATGCCCCCCAGGGCAGAACTTAAAACCTTTGCCCCTGGGGCTCTGGGGGGTTTGTCTTCCTTAAATACGTAATTTTCAGAACTTTCAACTACGTTGAACGAAATGGCTATCTCTAAACTTTGATTGAATGTTTTAGGGGAGATGGTGGGCGTAAGATTTGTGTTAATTACTCTCGACTCACTTTCGACTATTCAAAGGGGCAATTTCAATTTCCAATCAAATCAGCCCTTTTGAAATTTCTATAGCAGCTTTCTATATAAACTTTATATGCCCCCAGGGCATAGCTTACAGCCCTTGCACTGAGGGCTCTGAGGTGTTTATCATCCTAAAAGACCTAATTTCAAGACCTTTCAAATATGTTGAACATAATGGATATCTCAAAATTTTGATTAGATATGTTTGGGAAAATGGTAGGCATGAGAGTGGCGTTAGTTGCTCTCCAATCATTTTCAACTATTAAAAAGGCACTAGCCCTTTCCATTTCCAATTGAATGAGCTCTTTTGAAGTTTCTACGCTTTCAATAAAAACCTTATATGCCCCCAGGGCATAATTTACAACCCTTATTCTGAGGGATGGGGGGGTGTCTTCCTTAAAGACCTAATTTCCAAAACTTTCAACTACGTTGAATAAAATGGCTATCTAAAATATTTATTGGATCTGTTTGGAGAAAAGATGGACGTGAGAGAGGGGTTAGTTGCCCTCAAATCACTTTCGACTATTAAAAACGGCATTAGCCTCTTGAATTTCCAATCGAATGAGCCCTTTTTCAAGTTTCAACGACAAAGATTTCAATAAAAACCTTATATGCCCCCCAGGGCATAACTTATAACCCTTGCCCTGAAAACTGTGGGGGGAGTGTCCTGCTCAAAGGTATAATTTCCTGAACTTTGAACTGCGTGGAACAAAATGGCTATCTCAAAATCTTTATTGTATGTGTTTGGGGAAATGGTGGGCATGGAAGGGGTGTTAGTTACTTTCCAATCATTTTCGACTATTAAAAAGGGCACTAGCCATTTCAATTTCCAATCGATTGATTCCTTTTTGAATTTTCTACGACAACGCGTTATATAAAAACCTTATAAGCCCCTTGGGCATAATTTACAAGCCTTTCCCTGAGGGCTGTGGGGGGAGGGAGGGTTGTCATCCTCAAAGACCTAATTTCTAGGACTTAAAACTACGGTGAATAAAATGGCTATCTCAAAGTTTTGATTAGATGTATTTGGGGAAAAGGTGGGCGTGAGAGGCGGGTTAGTTGCCCTCTAATCACTTTCGACAATTAAAAAGGGCACTAGCCCTTTGAATTTCCAATCGAATGAGCCTTTTTTGAAGTTTCTACGACAACACCTTCCATAAAAACCTTATATGCCCCCAGGGCATAACTGAAAACCATTGCCCTGAGGGTTGTGGGGGAATGTCCTCCTCCTTACTTAGTCCCCGATTCTTGTCTCGTTCTCGAGTGTCCCCATTCTATACTTAAGCAGCACGATCGCGCTGCCTATGATTTATACAACAACTTTCTATATAAACCTTATATGCCCCCAGGGCATAACTTACAACCCTTGCAGTGAGGGCTCTGAGGGGGCTATCATCCTAAAAGACCTAATTTCCAGAACGTTCAACTACGTTGAACAAAATGGATATCTCAAAATTTTGATTGGATGTGTTTGGGAAACTGGTGGGCGTGAGAGGGGCGTTAGTCGCTATCCAATCACTTTGAACTATCAAAAAAGTCACAAGCCCTTTCAATTTCCAATTGAATGAGCCCTTTTATATTTTCTACGATAACACGTTCAATAAGAACTTTATATGCCCCCAAGGCATAACTTAAAACCCTTGCCTTGAGGGCTCTGGGGGGAGGGGTTGTCATCTTTAAAGACCTAATTTCGAAAACTTTCAACTGCGGTGAATAAAATGGCTATCTAAAAATTTTGATTGGATGTGTTTGGGGAAAGGGTGGGCATGAGAGGGGGGTTAGTTGCCCTTAAATCACTTTCGACTATTAAAAAGGGTACTAGCCTTTTGAATTTCAAATCGAATGAGCCCTTTTCAAGTTTCTACGACAAAGATTTCTATAGAAAAACCTTATATACCCCCAGGGCATAACTTATAATCCTTGCCCTGAGGGTTGCGGGGGAGTGTCCTCCTCATAAAATAAATTTTCTACCTGGAAATCAAATACGTTGAACAAAATGACTATCTCAAATTTTCTTTGGATGTGTTTGGGGGAATTATGGGCGGGGGCTGGGGAATTGGGCTACTTGCCCTCTAATCACTTTCGAATATTCAAAAGGGTACTAGCACTTTGAATTTCCAATCGAATGAACTTTTTTGAAGTTTCTACGACAACGTCTTCTTTAAAAACCTTATATGCCCCCAGGGCATAACTTAAAACCCTTGCCCTGAGGGCTGTGCGAGAGTGTCCTCCTCAAAAAAATATTTTCTATGTGGAAATAAACTACTCTGAACAAAATGGCTCTCTCAAAACTTTGATTGGATGTGTTTGAGGGAATGATGGGCGGGGGGGGGGGGGGCTAGTTGCCCTCCATTCACTTTTGACTGTTAAAAAGGGGATTAGCCTTTTGAATTTCCAATCGAATGAGCAATCGAAAAGTTTCTATGACAACGATTTCTAGAAAAACCTTATATGCCCCCAGGGCATAACTTAAAACCCTTGCCCTGACGGTTGCGGAGGAGTGTCCTCCTCAAAACACATTTTTTATCTGGAAATCAACTACGCTCAACAAAATGGCTATCTCAAAATTTTGATTGGATGTGTTTGCGGGTATGATGGGCGTCGGGGGGGGGGGAGGCTAGTTGCCCTCCAATCACTTTCGACTATTAAAAAGGGCACTGGCCACTCCAATTTCGAATCGAATGAGCCTTTTTTGAAGTTTTTACGACAATGCTTTCTATAAAAACCTTTTGTGCCCCCAGGGCATAAATAAAAACCCTCGCCCTGAGGGTGGTGGGGGATTGTCCTCCTCAAAAACATATTTTCTATCTGGAAATCAACTACGCTGAACAAAGTGGCTATCTAAAAATTTTGATTAGATGTGTTTGGGGGAATGATGGGAGGGGGGGGGGGTCTAGTTGCCCTCCAATCACTTTCGACTATTAAAAAGGGCACTAGCCACTCCAATTTCCAATCAAATAAGCCCTTTTCGAAGTTTCTACGACAACTCCTTCGATACGAAGTGCCCGGGTAAAGAGAAAAAAAAACACATTGTGCCCACATCGTTCTTTACTTAGGTGGTCTTATAGACTTCGAAGAAGGCTCATTCGATTTAAAATGGAAATTTCCATCTCCCTTTTTAAAATTCAAGAGTGATCGAAAGGCAACCCCCCCCCCCACGCCCTTTTTTCTTCGAAGGATTCCGATCGAAATTTTTAAATAGCCGCTCTGTTTGAAATAGTCAAAAAATATCAAATAATTATGGTTCCAGATTTTTTGACCCCCCCCCCTTCAGGGCAAGGGCTATAAGTTATGCTGAGTACCCATCGTTAACATATAAAATTTCAACATAGATAAACTTTTAACTTTGGAGGGGGCTCATTTGATTGGAATTTGAAACTCCTAGTTTTTTTTTAAGAGTCAAAAGTGATCAAAGGGCAACAAGCCCCCTCCCCACCCCTCTTATTCAAAGGGATCCGGTCAAAATTTTCAGAGTGTCATTTTGTTCAAAATAGTCCAAAGGCCAAATAATTTTGCTTCCAGGGTTTACCCCCCCCCCCTATAGTCACCTGGGCCAGGGCTGTGAGTTATGCAAGTTGCGAATTGTTGATTTGATACTTTGTTTACTTTTATATTACTTTTATATTTGATACTTTGTTTATTTGATACTTTGTTTACTGATTTACGGGGGCAACTTTGATTTTTGCAGCAAGGACTGTAAGTTATGCAAGTTACTTATTGTTACTTTGATACTCTTTTTGCTTTGATACCTTTTTTTACTTTAATACTTTCTTTACTTTGATGCTCTGTTACTTTGATATTGTTACTTTGATACTAGTTTTGATATTTCTTTGAAACTGTGATGTTGAAAAAAAAAAGATTTTGAAATAGGGAATTTTGATAGACTTGAAGCTTTGGCAATCAAAAAGGAACAAAAATTAATTTAAAAAAAAATCCAAAAATATTTTTTTCAAAAAAAAGTAAAGGGCATATTAAAGATCAGCAGAAATAAAAGCCTATAAAAATTCAAACTCAAAACGACCAGACACTATTAAAGAATAATGAAACCCAAAGCGAACAGAAATTAAATAAACAACCATAGCAAACAAACATACAACAGGTACTAATACAAATGAATATACAAATCTTAAAACGAGTAAAACTTATATTGAATATACAAATCAAGCTTTAAACGAAGAAAAATATTTTACTATTCAAAAGAATAAATGAAACCCAAAACGAACCGAAATTATATAAACAATCATAGCAAAAAAACGTACCACAGGCACTAAAATAAATGAATAAATAAATCTTAAAAGGAGTAAAACTTAATTTGAACATACAAATGAAGCTTAAAACGAACGAAAATAAATACAAACAAGAGTTTGGCTACTGTCTCCTTCCCTAACTGTAAAAGTCTAAAGCCTACTGCATTATTGGCACTTTGAGCAGTCTTTGAAAGAACTAATGACATTAATTTAAATATTTGATATATAATTCTATTAATAGCTGAAAGCTCATTAGTTCAAGATTTATTTCACTGTAAGTTTTATTTTATTTTCAATCTTGTAATAAATACGAAATATTTCGTAAAATAATTATATTTGTAAAATGATTCGTTTTCAGTAAAGCGCCAATTACGCAGTGGACTTTTAACTTTTACAGTTAGGGAAGTCTTGAACATACTTTTACAGTCTTGAACATACTTGGAAAGAAATAATAAAATTAAACTGAATATTTGATATATAATAAAATTAATCACTGATAGTTCTTCAGTTTAAAATTTTGTTTCATTGCATTTTTTGTTATTATTATTTTCAATGTTATAATAAGTATAAAAGAAAATATTTCTAATATAATTTGTTTGGATTTATAATAGAATTAGAATTTAGATGCGAAAATAATTTTTGCTAAGCAATTATGGGGTGCGAGAAACCTTCCGTTACTCATGCAACTCATGCATACTCATACACAATATGCAAATGCCACATTCTAGGCCCAAGGGATGGTTGATACTTTATAGGTGAAAAGTTGGCATATTGAACCAGTTTAAGTTTATCAAAGAGATCGAAGGAGAACACTCTGCAGAATTAAAAGTCAGTTATTGCTCCAATGAGAAAGACGGAAATATTCACAAAGTACGTTTTTGAAGACAAACTCCCTGGAATATGGTATCAAACAGTTCGTGGTAACGAACTGTAAGTAAAGAGCGACCCGGCTCAATGGTAACTGAAACTCTAAAAAACAGAATTTTGATACCAATAGATACATCAAAAGAATCAGATTTTAATTCTAATTTCAAATATATAAGTTTCTTCAAGTTTAATCTTACCCATCAAAAGTTACGCGCCTGAGAAAATTTGGCTGATTTTCGAAAAAAGGGGGAAAGACCCCATAAAAATTATAGAACCTTAATGACAATCACACCATCATATTCAACGTATCAGAGAACCCTACTGTAGAGCTTTCAAGCTCCTATCTACAAAAATGTAGAATTTTTGATTTTTTGCCAGAAGAAAGATCACGGATGCGTGTTTATTTGTTTTTTTGTTTTTTTGTTTTTTTTTTCTTTTCGCCAGGGGTAATCGTATTCACCCAGTGATCCTAGAATATCGTAGGAGGGCTCATTGGAACGGAAATTAAAAGTTCTAGTGCCCTTTTTAAGTGACCGAAAAAATGGAGGGCTACTAGGCCCCCTTCCACCCTCATTTTTTTCTCAAAGTCCTCAGCATAAAGTTTTAAGAGTATCATTTCTTTCACCATACTCGAAAATTTTATAAATATGTATTTTACGATGACTCAATCCCCCCACAGATCCCAGGAGAAGAGCTGCAATTAATGAACTTTGCTCAGTGTTTACATATAGTATTGGATCTTGGGAAGTGTACAGACGTTTTCAGGAAGGATTTTTTCTGGTGGGGGGCTGGAGGAGGGTGTTACTTGGGATAATCTTTCCGTGGAGGATGTTTCTTTCGGGTAAGGGACATTTTTATAAAGGGGGCGCCGGATTCCCAAGCATTATTTAAAAAACGATCAGAAATTAAATTAAAAAAAAACAAGTTTTTTCAACTGAAAGTAAGAAGCAATATTAGAAATTAAAACAGACAGAAATTATTACGTATATGAGGGGGTTCTCCCCCAAGTCAATACCTAGCTCTTTACGCTGAAGTTTTTTTTGTGCTTTCAAAAGAGCTATCTATTCTAATTAAACGGCCTTTGTGATTCAGGGGTTTGGGAATTAAAAAAAAATTTAAATTTTAACATAAAGAGCGTGGTATTGACTAAGGGAAGAACCCCTTCATATACGTAATAACATATACGGAATAAGAAAAAAACAATAAAAAAGAACAAGCGATACGGCTCAATAGTAATCGAAACTTTTAAAAACGGAATTTTGATGTCAATAAACGTATCAAAAGAATGGGCTTATAATGCTGATTCTAAACATATAAATTTTATTAAGTTTAGTATTACTCATCAAAGGCTACAAGCCTGAGAAAATTTACCTGATTTTTTAAAGAGGGGGGAAACAAGGAAACATCCCCTACAAGTGAAAGAATTTTAAAGAAAATTACACCGTCAGATTCAGCGTATCAGAAAACCCTATTACATAGATTTAAAGCTCATATCTGCAAAAATCTGTAACTTTGTATTTTTTGCAAGAAGAAAAATATACGAATATAGAAGTTCGTTACGTAAGTTAATTTGTAAATTACGTCAGAACCAAATTTAGAGACAGCCATTTAACAAAAGAAAAGTAAAATTTTTATGCAAATTTTGTTTACTTATTTAATGACGGTGAGCCAAAATAAAAGCTGCATTAACTAAAAAACGATCAGAAATTAAATAAAAAAAACAAGTTTTTTAAACTGAAAGTAAGGAGCGACATTTAAACTTAAAACGAACAGAAATTATTCCGTATATGAAAGGGGCTGTCCCCTCCTCAACGCCTCGCTCTTTATGCTAAAGTTTGACTCTGTCTCACAACTTTATTTTTTAAAACAATAAAGAACTTTAGCGTAAAGAGCGAGGCATTGAGGAGGGGACAGCCCCTTTCATATACTGAATAATTTCTGTTCGTTTTAAGTTTTAATGTCGTCCCTTACTTTAAGTTTAAAAAACTTGTTTTTTTATTTAATGTTATTAAAAACGGAGAAACCAGTTTTTTTTCAAAATAAAAGCAAAGAGCAACATTAAACCTCAAAACAATCTTGGAATTGGTAAAAGCTATTGATATTTGAACACCAGATGGGGACTATGAAGGTCCCAGCATCCATACTGCATGCTCAATGTGATTTTTCCTCCAACTGATTAGGGGGTAAATTTTCCCACTCTTATTGAACCGCAGTACGGTTCATGAAGAGTTTGCAAGTTTTAGCCTTTAAATTGCAGTCCTGAGGCCTCAGAAACAGAGCTATTATTAGCATTGCATCTACACAAATTGTTCGCTAAAATCGGTATATATTAAATTGCAATTTTTTCCCCTGGTTTATAGAAACTTGAAATAACTCCGGCATGATTACTTCTAAGCAGATAATAATAGAAAACACATTCGTTTTACAAAGTGTGTTTGTGCCAAGGTAGAAAATTTGAATTTTGATGTTAAATGATAAACAAAAAAAAAATCGTAATAAAAACAAATACTTTTTTTCTTATTTATTTGCTTCAATAGTCTATTGTTTTTTTCATGCCTTAAAGATAAAAATTCGGAGCGTATGGTCTTGGCACTTTTGGAATTATAGGCCACTTAATTTTTTTTGTTCTCTCGCTCCTCATTTCAAGTTCTTTTCGATTTATAAGTGATAAATAAGCTATGAGGTTCCAAATTTATTGGTAAAATACTAGCCACGAGGTTCCAAGTTTATTCCTTAAACTAGCGATAATTTCTCTTTATGTGGGAAAGGAACCACTAAATTAGCTTGCCAAGACATGTTTTTGAGCTATTACAGCCTATATTGATTTGAAATATAAACCCAATATCACTTTTCAAAAGTTTGGCAAGGGTAAAAAACAGTATCAAGTAATCTCTATCTTTTTGTACATCTTTTTTTGCCTCTTTTAGTTCTTTTTATGTAAGTGAAAGGTCAGAGATCTGATGATCTTATTATCAGTTTCGATTTGGTCCATAAACAAAAGAAACCTAAAAAAAAATATCAAAAATGGGAATTTAATATCTACTCCCTTATGATTTCTGGGAATTTTTCTGGTCTACGCTGTTATTATATAAGGAAAGGGTAACATTAAACTTCAAAATGAGCAAAATTTATTCCGTACAGGAGGGGGTCTGCCCCTTTCTCATCCACACCTCCACCTTTAGTCGCAAAAACTTTGGAGGGTGCTCATTAGATCAGAAATTGAGACTTCAAGTCCTTGTTTTATAAGTCGTAGGTTGATTAGAGACCAACCAGCCACAGGGGGGTGGGGAGAATTTTCCATGGAGGTTTTTTCCGAGGGAGGGTTTTCTGTAGGAGTTATTGTCTGCACGGTGAGGGGGGATATTCGCCGGGGATATCTTCCGAGGGAATATATTTTTCAGGGGGTTGTAGTTTCTGGGGGTATTTCCAACAGGGGGGGGGGACGTTTTTTGTGGGGGTATTAGTAGTTATCTAAGTACCATTTTGCATGCCCCTATAGCAATCTCCATGTTATTTGCAAGCCCCTATAGGAATTCCCTCCCATGCTATTTTAGGTGCTATGTCCCTTCCATTGTTATTCAATGGGACCTCTACACGTGATTAAACACGTTATGAAACTATGTGCTATTTGCTTATGTCCCGTTGGTACCATTTCAAACGAGTGGGAATTCCCCGCCTGTTCCTAAACATTGCAAAAAAGATATCAGTATGAACGGGGATTCCCCGCACAAATTTGTTTCAACTCCAAGTTTTTCAACCAGACTGGTTATTAGGAAAGGTTTTTTAGGGAAAGCTGTCAATCACCCATGTGTTATCCACAGTTCCATTTTTGAAGTCTGTGGAAACAGTTTGACGTGTTCAGTGAGATTACGTTCCTTGGTGTTTGATAGACATTTGCAAAAAAGGGGTAATTAGTGATTGGATAATTTTTTAACGTGAAATCTCTGAATAAAATATTTTTGGAACATGTACTTGACGATGGATAAAAGGGTTAAGGTGATTAGCAATTACGAGCAAGGATCCCCCACTGGTTCCTGGCAGTAGGCTACGCATATCAAATTGCTGTACTGTGGGTTAGGTAACATGATTAAACACGCTTTTACAATCGGAATTCATTGATTGACATTTGCAAAAAAGGGGTAATTAGTGATTGGATAATTTTTTTACGTGAAGGGTCAATTTAAGAGGGAAAACCAAAAATACTCAGAATCGAAAATAAACGGGATCTGCCTCAAGGGCAAGGCTCAGAGGCCCTTCGTTCCCCCATTTCTGAGGGCAGGTGAGGGGGGGGGTCAATTTTGGAGGGAAAACCAAAAATACTCAGAATCCAGAATAAATGGGATCTGCCTCAAGGGCAAGGCTCAGAGGCCCTTCGTTCCCCCATTTCTGAGGGCAGAAGAGGGGGGGGGGGCAATTTTGGAGTGCAAACCAAAAATACTCAGAAACGAAAATAAATGGGATCTGCCTCAAGGGCAAGGCTCAGAGGCCCCTCCTTCCACCATTTCTGAGGGCCGGGGAGGGGGGGGTTAATTTTTGAGGGAAAACCAAAAATACTCAGAATCGAAAATAAATGGGATCTGCCTCAAGGGCAAGGCTCAGAGGCCCCTCCTTCCTCCATTTCTGAGGGCAAGGGAGAGGGGGGGGTAAATTTTGGAGGGAAAACCAAAAAAACACAGAATTGAAAATAAATGGGATCTACCTCAAGGGCAAGGCTCAGAGGCCCCTCCTTCCTCCATTTTTGAGGGCAGGGGCGGGGGGGGGGTCAATTTTGGAGGGAAAACCAAAAATACTCAGAATCGAAAATAAACGGGATCTGCCTCAAGGGTAAGGCTCAGAGGCCCTTCGTTCCCCCATTTCTGAGAGCAGGGGAGGGTGGATTTCTGTCGTGAAATGCAAGAATTGGAATATTTCAGTAGTGTCTTGTCGTGGTTTACCTTGTCACAGCTATTTTTCAAAGTTCATAAACCACGACAAGACACTACTGAAATATTCCAATTGTTGCATTTCACGAAAGAAATTCAAAATGAACTTTGAAAAATTAAGAGACTGTAACTGTGACAAGGTAAAGCACAACGAAACACTATTGAAATTTTCCAACTATTTCATTTCAATTAAAGAAATTCAAAATGAACTATGAAAATCAACAGAATGTAACTATGACAAGTTAAAGCACAACAAAACACTACTGAAATTTTCCAACTCTTGCATTTCAATAAAAGAAATTCAAAATGAACTATGAAAATCAACAGAATGTAACTGTGACAAGGTAAAGCACAACAAAACACTACTGAAATATTCCAACTCTTGCATTTCACGACAGGAATTCAAAATGAACTTCGAAAAATCAAGAGAATGTAACTGTGACAAGGTAAAGCACAACAAGTCACTACTGAAATATTCCAACTCTTGCATTTCACGACAGAAATTCAAAATGAACTTTGAAAAATCATGAGAATGTAGCTGTGACAAGGTAAACCACAAAGAGACACTACTGAATTATTCCAATTCTTGCATTTCACGAAAGAAATTCAAAATGAAATTTGAAAAATTAAGAGAATGTAACTGTGACAAGGTAAAGCACAACAAAACACTACTGAAATATTCCAACTCTTGCATTTCAATGAAAGAAATTCAAAATGAACTATGAAAATCAACAGAATGTAACTATGACAAGGTAAAGCACAACAAGTCACTACTGAAATATTCCAACTCTTGCATTTCAACGAAAGAAATCCAAAATGAACTTTGAAAAAACATGAGAATGTAGGTGTGACAAGTTAAACCACGACAAGACACTACTGAAATATTCCAACTCTTGCATTTCACGACAGAAATTCAAAATGAACTTCGAAAAATCAAGAGAATGTAACCGTGACAAGGTAAAGCACAACAAAACACTACTAAAATATTCCAACTCTTGCATTTCAATGAAAGAAATTAAAAATTAACTATGAAAATAAACAGAATGTAACTGTGAGAAGGTAAAGCACAACAAAACACTACTGAAATATTCCAACTCTTGCATTTCACGACAGAAATTCAAAATGAACTTCGAAAAATCAAGAGAATGTAACTGTGACAAGGTAAAGCACAACAAGTCACTACTTAAATATTCCAACTATTGCATTTCACGAAATAAATTCAAAATGAACTTTGAAAAATCATGAGAATGTAGCTGTGACAAGGTAAACCACGACAAGACACTACTGAAATATTCCAATTCTTGCATTTCACTAAAGAAATTAAAAATGAACTTTGAAAAATTAAGATAATGTAACTGTGACAAGGTAAAGCACAACAAAACACTACTGATATATTCCAACTCTTGCATTTCAATAAAATAAATGCAAAATGAACTATGAAAATCAACAGAATCTAACTGTGACAAGGTAAAGCACAACAAAACACTACTGAAATATTCCATCTCTTGCATTTGACACATAAATTCAAAATGAACTTCGAAAAATATATAGAATTTAACTGTGACAAGGTAAATCACAACAAGTCACTACTGAAATACTCCAACTCTTGCATTTCATGACAAAAATCCAAAAAGAACTTTGAAAAATCATGAGAATGTAGCTGTGACAAGGTAAACCACGACAAGACACTACTGAAATATTCCAATTCTTGCATTTTCACGAAAGAAATTCAAAATGAACTTTGAAAAATAAAGAGAATGTAACTGTGATAAGGTAAAGCAGAACAAAACACTACTGAAATATTCCAACTCTTGTATTTCAATGATAGAAATTCAAAATGAACTATGAAAATCAACAGAATGTAACTGTGACAAGGTAAAGCACAACAATTCACTATTGAAATATTCCAACTCTTGCATTTCAACGAAAGAAATCCAAAATTAACTTTGAAAAATCATGAGAATGTAGCTGTGACAAGGTAAACCACGACAAGACACTACTGAAATATTCCAACTCTTTCATTTCACGACAGAAATTCAAAATTAACTTCGAAAAATCAAGAGAATGTAACTGTGACAAGGTAAAGCACAACAAAACACTACTGAAATATTCCAACTCTTGCAATTCAATGAAAGAAATTCAAAATGAACTATGAAAGTCAACAGAATGTAACTGTGATAAGGTAAAGCACAACAAAACACTACTTAAATATTCCAACTCTTGCATTTCACTAAATAAATTCAAAATGAACTTTGAAAAATCATGAGAATGTAGCTGTGACAAGGTAAACCACGACAAGACACTACTGAAATATTCCAATTCTTGCATTTCACGAAAGAAATTCAAAATGAACTTTGAGAAATTAAGAGAATGTAACTCTGACAAGGTAAAGCACAACAAAACACTACTGAAATATTCCAACTCTTGCATTTCAATGAAATAAATTCAAAATTAACTATGAAAATCAAGAGAATGTAACTGTGAAAATGTAAAGCAAAACAAAAAACTACTGAAATATTCCAACTCTTGCATTTCAATAAAAGAAATTCAAAATGAACTATGAAAATCAACAGAATGTAACTGTGACAAGGTAAAGCACAACAAAACACTACTGAAATATTCCAACTCTTGCATTTCACTACAGAAATTCAAAATGAACTTCGAAAAATCAAGAGAATGTAACTGTGACAAGGTAAAGCACAACAAGTCGCTACTGAAATATTCCAACTCTTGCATCTCACGACAGAAATTCAAAATGAACTTTGAAAAATCATGAGAATGTAGCTGTGACAAGGTAAACCACGACAAGACACTACTGAAATATTCCAATTGTTGCATTTCACGAAAGACATCCACCCTTCCCTGCTCTCAGAAATGGGGGAACGAAGGGCCTCAGAGCCTTCCCCTTGAGACAGATCCCGTTTATTTTCGATTCTAAGTATTTTTGATTTTCCCTCCAAAATTGACCCCCCCCCCTCCCCTGCCCTCAGAAATGGGGGAACGAAGTGCCTCTGAGCCTCGCCCTTGAGGCAGATCCCGTTTATTTTCGATTCTGAGTACTTTTGATTTTCCCTCCAAAATTGACCCTTCACGTTAAAAAATTATCCAATCACTAATTACCCCTTTTTTTCAAATGTCAATCAATGAATTCCGATTGTAAAAGCGTGTTTAATCATTTTACCTAACCCACAGTACAGCAATTTGATATGCGTAGCCTACTGCCAGGAGCCAGTGGGGGGATCCTTGCTCGTAATTGCTAATCACCTTAACCCTTTTATCCATCGTCAAGTACATGTTCCAAAAATATTTTATTCAGAGATTTCACGTTAAAAAATTATCCAATCACTAATTACCCCTTTTTGCAAATGTCTATCAAACACCAAGGAACGTAATCTCACTGAACACGTCAAACTGTTTCCACAGACTTCAAAAATGGAACTGTGGATAACACGTGGGTGATTGACAGCTTTCCCTAAACAACCTTTCCTAATAACCAGTCTGGTTGAAAAACTTGGAGTTGAAACAAATTTTTGCGGGGAATCCCCGTTCATACTGTTATCTTTTTTGCAATGTTTAGGAACAGGCGGGGAATTCCCACTCGTTTGGAATGGTAGCAACGGGACATAAGCAAATAGCACATAGTTTCATAACGTGTTTAATCACGTGTAGAGGTCCCATTGAATAACAATGGAAGGGACATAGCACCTAAAATAGCATGGGAGGGAATTCCTATAGGGGCATGCAAATAACATGGAGATTGCTATAGGGGCATGCAAAATGGTACTTAGATAACTACTGGTATTTTCCACGGGGGTTGTTTTTCGGGGTCTATTTTTCAGGGAGGGTGGGGTACTTTCCCAGGTGAGTATTTTACAGGGGGGGTCCGGAGGTATTTCCCGGGGCTGTATTTTCCGGAGGTTTTTTTCTCTGGGGTAAACGCTGGTCACCATATTATATCTATTAGAATGCTCATTGCGCGACAGAAAGTTCAACTATAGGTTGGCGTGTTGTTAGCCTCTGTATTATATCATAATATATATATATATATATATATATATATATATATATATATATATATATATATATATATATATATATATATATATATATATATATATATATATATATATATATATATATATATATATATATATATATATATATATATATATATATATATATATATATATATATATATATATATATATATATATATATATATATATATATATATATATATATATATATATTCTGGGGTGAATTAATTATTATTTATTGAAAATCCGTCTTAGTACAAAAAGAAAATGACAGAACACTACAGAAACAAAATATCACTAAACAACTATGACAAGGTTGAAGAAGTTGAAGAACAGTTGAAGAAGTTGGCTCCAAGCATATTTTGAAATCTTGTGTTCGTCTTTCTCCATAAGCTTAGCAACAACTATAGTAGGATATGCTATGTGAAGACTGTTGATGAGTTTTGAAAGTCGTGTCCAAGTTGGATATCTCAGTAGGTATTTTGCGAAACGGGAAAAAGTGGAGCGGATTTTCAATTTATCAACATTTGTAAGAATGTTCCAGAAGGGTGCAATGTAGAGGATGTGGGGGAGAGCAACATTTTTGAACAGCGTTGCGAGATAACGGCCATTGAAATAAAGCTTAGCAGAGACTATGGAAGCATAGGAAGCTGATAACCAGCGTTTGATGACTTCTGTTAGGAGATGACTATTCTCAAGTACAATTTCATGAGGAAGTGGCCTTTCCAGTTAAAAAGCACCACGTCGGACTTTGCAGCGTTAAATTCAAGACCAGATTTTAAATATTCTGCTTGCAGTTTTTGGAAAGTTTCGGAAACTTTGTCCAAAGTTCGGCTAATGTTAAAAATGGCATCAGCATAAGTGACTAGGGAGATATTAAGGCCAGAGAGACCACAAGACATCTCCCACTGGTCCTGAGCTTCGAGGACTAATTATTGAAATAAAAAGATTTGGTAATCGTACCTTGCCTTGCTCGTCTCTTAACTGGTGTTGTTCTATCCAGTGGCCTTGCCACTTCATCTTGCTTAAGAGGGATTTCAAAACGGACTCGTAGCTTAGCATACATATCCCTTTGAGATCTAATGATAGCCAGATTTACTCCTCTTTTAACAGCCCTTGTAAACATACGAGGGTGGATCAGTTAGTCACGGCCTTGGCGACCATTATGACTCGCCAAGGCGAGTAAACTACCTGTACAAGAAACAACAAGCAGATCACTAGCAACAAATGCAAGGGTGTCTGCACATCCCAGGCCATTTTGAAAGCCAAATTGGTGTGGAGGCGTGTAACATTTTTCTTCAAGCTTATTTATAAACAGTAGTTCATAAAGCTTGCATATACTGGCTGAAACACTTATGGGCTTGAAAGATGAGTATTGATTAGAGGTTTTTCGCCTTTTTTAATATGATAAAGATATCCCAAGCAGAATGCGATGGAACAAAGTTTTGCGTAAAAATCATCTGCAACAGTAGCGTGAGATGTTCTAAAGCGAAGGACCACCATTTTCGAATGTAGAGCGTGAATTCCATCAATTCCTCGTGACATCTTTAGATTAAGGCGGATAATACCATCAGCCACAGAAGTTACATACACTGTAAAATCAGAGCCAGAGAATGCATACAAAAATTGGTCAAGCTCTTCAGAATATTTGTGCTCAGGTTGGGTGTCTGGTGAAAAGAATTCGGCCTCATAGAAAGAAAAATACTCAGGCAGAGGAACAACAACAGCTGAAAGGGAGGTTTTGGGGATCCTTGGACAGAGTGTCGACCAAAGGAAATTATTTTAATCTTTGATTTTTTTGCTGACAGTTCTGTGATTTTCTTGCGGTGGTTCTGAAGTTCCTTGGCAAACTTTTTCTTTGTTGCGATGCGGATGGAATTAATAGAACCGGATCGTGGTCAGTCGCATTCAATCCATAGATGTAGTCAAAATTTTGCTGAATCACAAGATTGGGCGAGACTTCGATTTTTACGCCACCTGGGAACTGTTCCTGGATGACGAGGCTTCAATGGAACAGCGCAAGATTCTGCATATTGTAAAGCGTGGCATATCTCTGCACAATAAATATAATGGAGAATACGTTTTTCCTCAGCGAGTAGCTGTGAGTGCTTGATTAGCAGGTTAAACGGTACCTTAATCTTAGTAAGGATTATAGAAACACTACCCCAATACAGTTCCGGGTTGATTAATGCCCAATTATGTGTATACGATGCATTCGGTGTTTTTGGGTGACTAATGGGTATCTGAGAAGTTTGATTTGGTGAGAAAGAAAAAGATACAGGCAGGTGATCAGATATTAAATAATCACAAAGAACCTTCGGTTGAGAGACATCTAAGGAGGGAGAAGCGATAACATGGTCTATATTGGATGTGGACGAGGAATTGTCAATGTATGTGAAATCTTGGTTTTTATCAGCAACATACAAATGATTATCGAACATTTCACCAATCAGAGAAGAGCAGGCCTAACTTAGTTCAAGTTTTTAACCCATTTCTGATATTTATAACCATTATATTTATAACTATTTCTGATATTTTTAACCTAATCTAACCTAGCCCAACCTAAACTAACATAATCTTACCTAGATTTAAATTTTACCATCATAACTTGTATAGGACTGAAAAAGCTGACTCGCAAAGCTAATTAAATGCAAGCAGAGAAAAAGGAATTTTGGACATTCACCGGTGAATATCCAAAATAGCTTTCTTTTTCTCCTTGGATTTAGTCAGAGCTGCCAGTCAACTTTCAGTTTTATGCAAGGTTTGATGGTGATAGGTTAGGTTTGGTTAGATTAGGTTAGATTCTACTCTCTTTAAACTAGCATCTGTTTATGTATGTATAACTTTTTTCTTGAAAACAGTTCCATACATTTTGTAGAAATTGGCACCCTGAGGCTTCCTGACCTGAAAAAATGATCTAGATAGGTCTAGATTTTGAGAAAACTTTAGTATCTATGACACATAAAAAATTATGAAAGATACCAAATGACTGAACAGCAAAAGACAAGGCATAGAGCAAAAAAAAACATTGAATTGCAAACAAAAATGTTAGAGAATGAAATCTGCTGTTAAAAGACAACGCAAAACCACAATTGAATGAAGGAACGTGTTGTTTTAGCATGCTTGAGTCTGTGAAGGATTATAGAAAGGAGGAATAAAAATCACGCCCGAATTACGTAATTCAATTGAAATTGCTGATTATTCACCCCAGAATGAAGAAATGTTATTTTAGCCTATGCAAAAATCCACAAGAAGGAGAACGTGAATTCCCGCCTGAATTTTTTAGCCAACCTGGAACGGAATAGAGTTATTTTGGTGTCAGTGAAAATAAATAAGAAATATGAATTGAACTCAAGCCATAAGAAATCATGTGATTGACGTCACATTTATATGCATTCAAAGAGCAGAAATTAATTTTCTTTTTAATTTTTTCGCCCTCCCGGCAAAAAAGTTTTCCCCGAAGGGTGGTCGCGTCGTTTTTGCATGTATGAGGCTTGTAAAATTAAAAAATATGACAAATGACTCCGAACAGCTAAAGAAAAAGGCATGGAACAAGAAGCAGCAAAAATCAATTTGAATTGCGAACGAAAGTATTGCAAACTCAACTCTGTGGTAAGAAGACAAAAAACTACAATGGAATGACGAAAAGTTTTTGTTTATTGTGCGGGAGTCTGTGAAGGATAAACAGGAAGGAAAAACAACTTTTTCGTATACATGACGCTTGCAAAATTACACAAGATGAGATATTACTCTGAACAGCTAAAGAAAAAGGCATGGGACAAGAAACAGCAAAAATCACACTGAATAGTAAGCGAAAATATACCTTAAAACTAAAGAATAACACGATAATTATGCTATTGCTTAGTTTAGATTTCAGAAATCTTAATTGAATAAGGACTTTGTTGTTTTAGCGTCTGCAAAGGATAAACAGGAAGGGGGAATTGATTTCACGTAAGAATTTCCATTGCGTAATTTTGCTATTTCAGAGGGTATAGGCCTTAGAAAAGTCCTGGTTGTTAT
Source organism: Artemia sp. Qi Xiang Cuo (assembly GCF_049724085.1). Lineage (NCBI taxonomy): Eukaryota > Metazoa > Arthropoda > Branchiopoda > Anostraca > Artemiidae > Artemia > Artemia sp. Qi Xiang Cuo. The sequence goes on from NC_142800.1 coordinate 67,943,341, forward strand.
TGAATTATATAATAACGCTATTAAAGCAAAAATATAACGATTGGGGAAAAGCTGGGAAAAAAGCGTTTTTGGTATATATGACTTTCGAATAGCAGGATGAATTTGAACAGCAAACGACACGACGAAATAAAATAAAGTGCGAAAATAAAGCACAAAAATATTTGCAGCTAGAAAACGTGTGGCAACAAGCAACTCAACGAATCCCAAATGAAAATAATGGTCAAAGAAATCTAAATTTAGAAAACAACGCGCAGGGATGATCACATCGAATAGTAAACGAAATTCGTAGTAAGACGAGAAACAACAGTGAGAATCACAACGAGTCTCAAGAGAAAACAAATCCTATGGAATGGATGATTCTTTGATGCATTAATTTCTTATTTACGTCATCCAACAAGGCTTAGGATGATTGAATACGAGTACTCTTAACTAATGCTTGCAGAAAACAAAAATTTCAAATATAAGCTTTGCAGTAGCCGGAATTTCACGTATTAATTCTTTTTTTATTAATACAACTTTTCAGTTATTACATGTGTCTTTAGATTTTCCTACATTTCACTAATTATCCTATATACAATAGTTTACATGCTTCTCTCAGAAGAAAAAGCTTTTTTGGCGACTGGTCCCTAGACGTCATACTTAACGGTTCCGCTTTTTTTTTATTGCAGGAACTCCGAATGTGAGCAACAAGAAATGGAGACTTAAAATTCTGAGCAAGGAGACGCAGCAGTTGGGAAAGCGTCTCAATGGATATAAAAGGGAATGGATTTTTCTCCGGCAAACAATATATTCTGATTAAGAATGAATCATACAATCAATGCAAAAATTTCCGCTTGTGTCCTTGTCACCTTTTTCACCCTCTACCGGAAGAAGAAAAGGGTGCTTTGGACTCATTTTGACCATAAACAACGAGGATTGTATGATATCTACTTTGTTTAAGCGAGCGATTTTGTGTGTACGTATGTATTTTTCTTCGAAAATGCCTCCACATTTTTTTTTTTTTGAAAATGGGCCCACTGCGATTTTTTTGGCCTGAAAAAGCGATTTAGATAAATCACGAGTCAGAGAAAATTCGTCAAGAACCTTAATTTTGGAAAAAACCTTTTTCACGTAAATGAAGTCACATTTATCCATCTTCATATTGCACTTTAAAGAGCAAGTTACATCATTTTCCCCCAGGGGTGGAATTATTTTTGGTATCTGTAATGCATGCGAAATGATAAAAGATGTGGTTAGGAGAAACAAAAGATGTGGTTAGGAGAGAAAAAAACACATCACAAGTATCTACAAGTGTAAATGATGGACAATAAATTATCAGTTAAGAATTTCTTAGTGTCATGGAAAATTATACAAGAGGATGAATATATCCGAACAGCTAAAACAAAAGGGGTGAACTTTTTTTTAATTCAATTGATTACTGATCATTTATTATGTATGTTTAATTCACAAGAATTTCGTAATTCAATTGAAATTGCTGACTTAACACCCTATGACTTAGAACTGATGAATACCATAATAAGCTATGGTTAAAAGACAGACAACAGTAAGGATCATACTTCGAACTGTAAATGAAGTCTGTGGTTAGAAGAGAAGCAACTGCAAGAATCACAACGAATCCCAGGAGAATACACATCCTATAAAATATATGATTATGTAAAAGATAAACATGAAGGAGGAATTAAATTTATGCGAATCTCTTAATTCAACTGATATCGCTGATGAAAGGGCTACTACTCCCTCTTTCAACTCCCATTGCTGAGGTTCAAGTTTATTGTTCGTAAGAAAATGTTTCAAAAACGACATTTATCGCTAAAAAAAGCCCCCTCGCCTTTTTTTAGGAGGGTGGGGCCAGGGGTGTCATTTTCTATGGGGCAAGGAGGAAACTGCACCTCTAACCTCAGTTTACCTTACCTGCTCCCCCATACCCCTTGCCCTCCTAAGCTGAAATTTAGTTTCTTAAAAAATTTCGTCAAAACCAAGATAAGCCTGCATAATTCAAGCATCCAGAGAAACGGGTCAGTTTTCTATAGCATATCTTTGCATTTATGGTACTATATGGCTCATTTTTCACTTTCCCTGTCATTTTCACTTGATTCGGGAAAATTGGTTCAAACTTTGCCCTCCCAGGATTTTGACGAAATTACGCCACTGATGAGGGCTGAGAAATAAAACAAAATTTATTTCTAGGTTCGTGCTTTTCACGATTTTAAGTGTGAATCTTTTGAAAAATCTGTTTCACAGGGATGCTCCCCATAGATGCCAGTAATAGGGGATGCCCCCGGGATGGAAGGAGACATTAAGAATTGTATATAAACAGGAAATGAGAAATATTAACATTTTAACTCAGTGATATCAAAGCTCCCACCCGCATTTGTCACCCCCCCCCCCCCCGAAGATCACCCCCCCCACACCCGGGACCTCAAGGGCCTGCCCTCGGGGGAAATCCTAACTGCAACCGAAACATCAAGTTTGAGCCTCAGATTTTCGAACCCCCTTTTGATGACGACCTCTGCATGCTCACGGACAAGATTTATGAATGCGAAGCACCACCTCAAATTTGGTTTCCGGAACGTCTGCACAATGTGTCAAGACTCCAATACTGAACAAGTGCTAAGAGAACTAAAAGATTACCATCTTGACCTTCTGGCTGTGTCAGAAGTTCGATGGCTAGGATCTGGATCAAATAAACTGGATGGAGATGTGACCATTATATACAGTGGATCGCAGCAAAAGCGTGAATACGGAGTAGCACTAATGATGACAAAACAGACTTCCCAAGCTCTACTACAGTGGATACCGGTGTCACCTATAATCCTGAGAGTCCGCGTCATCGGCGCGCATGCGAACCTGTCAGTAATAGTATGCTACGCACCCACCAATGACGAAGCAAAAGACGATTTACAGAGCTCTCAACTCCGTGGCAAACGATATACCACGGCATGACGTGGCATGTTTTCTAGGAGACTTTAACGCTAAAGTAGGAAACGACCGTTCGTTTTCCCCAGAGGTTCTCAGCGAGCATGGCCTGGGCCAGCGAAACGAAATCGGAGAACTACTTATCGACTTCGCGCTCCTTAACGACCTAGTAATCGGAGGTACCCTATTTTCTCATCGGGATGTCCACAAATATTCTTGGACATCTCCCGATGGCCATACCCGAAATCAGATTGACCATTGTCTTTGGAGCAGGAAGTGGAGATCAAGCCTACTTGATATAAGGGGATATAGAGGAGCTGACGTTGGCTCAGATCATAATCTGATGGCAGCAAAAATCCGCCTCAAATTGAAAAGAAATAGAAAAGCAAATAAGGCTCCCTTAAACCCAGCCTTTGACTCGGAGAAACTAAGATTGAGAGAATTCAACCAAGCTTTTAAACTAGAGATGCGGAATAGATTTGAAGTCTTGTCTTTACTAGATGATGCTGATAGCAATCAATACTGGGAAAGAATAAAGTTGTGTTTTCACAATGCCGCGAAAGCCACCATTGGGTACCGCAAGAGCCCAAAAGACCAGTGGCTATCTGACCAAACATGGGAACTCATTGAGACAAGAAAAAAAGTAAAAGCATCACTTATCCAAAGACAAACCCCCGACCAACAGATCCTCAGAGGCAATGAATACAGAGCCGCGGATAAAGAGGTAAAGAAGAGTGCCAGAAAAGACCAGAGAAACCTGCTGGAGCGAAAAGCAGCGCAGGCAGAAGAGGCGGCGGAGAGAGGTGATTCAAGAACCGTCTATAAAATCACTAATGAGATTATTGGAAAGAAATCCTTTATTCAACATGGACCAGTAACAGACCCCGCGGGCATCCTGATAACACAGCAGTCTGACGTAAACGAAGTTTGGGCCAGTCACTTCGAGAAGCTGTTAAATAGACCTCCACCAGAGGATCCCCCAGAGATCCCAGCAACAACACTGTCTTCCTTAGACATCAGCATGGATCCGCCGTCATCCGCTGAAATTATAGCAGCAGCAAAGAAGCTGAAAAATGGGAAGTTGCCTGGCGAAGACAGAATATCCGTGGAAATGATCAAAGTGACAGTCATGACCTGCCTCAAGTTCTGGACAGCGTTGTTCGTAGTAATCTGGACGACCACCAAAGTACCTTCAGAATGGAAACGCAGCCCTCTCGTGAGGATCTTTAAGAAAGGCGATACGTCCTTCCCAGGCAACTGGCGAGGAATCTGCATGCTTTCCATACCTAGCAAATTGCTGACGCACATTTTACTGCAGAGAATCAGCTCGCAGGTCGACAGACACCTTCGTGACGAGCAACATGGATTCAGACCAAACCGTTCATGTGCAGACTTGATATTCACCCTACGGCTAATGACGGAAGAAAGCAGAGAATGGTGCTCCAAAATCTATATGATATTCATTGATTTTGAGAAAGAATTTGACTCAGTAGACCGCCAAAGTCTGTGGAAGATCCTACTGCATTACGGAATCCCTGAAAAGATAGTTTCACTGATTGTTGCGTTTTATGAAGATAGCGAGTGCTGTGTAAAGACACCAGATGGCCAAACCCGTTTCTTCCGCATTATGTCAATGTGTGACGTCACTGGATAAATTGAATTGACTGGAGTTTCTGACCAATGCATTAATTGAACTTTTGGCTTTCTTAAATTGAGTTAATTTCATAAGATATCCAAGTGAGGTATGCCAGTTTGGCAATTATAAAGATTATTATTCATCATTAGGATTATTATTAGTCATTCTGTTCTCTGAGTGAACATCGAAAGTGGATTATAGCTATTTATGAAAGAAACTAAAGAATAAAAGTTGACTGGATTTAAATTACATTTCAACGCTTGTCTAATTGCATCTGTGTTACCTGTTTCTGGATATTTGCCAAGTGAAATACCAATTAAGGTAATCAGAGTACCATTTTTCATGGAATGAACTAAAGATTTCACTTCGCGAATTTTGTAGCATTTAAAGATGTCATATGTCAGTCAGTCGTCATTCGACAAATTTGTTAATTTATTTACAGAAAAACTGGACAAAATAATTGCGTCTCAGGTGGAGTTTTCCAGCAAACTAGACTCAATTTCGGCGGAAGTTGTGTCGTTAAAAAGTGATGCAACAACCTGTGATTCACGAATACTTGAACTAGAATCTACACTAGAGGAGCAGAAGCTTAAATCTGAAGCTCTAGAGAAACGATTGCTTGCTTTTGAAGTAAAAGACCGAAAGCTTAACTTGTTGGTTCACGGATTACCGGAAGAAAAATCTAATGAAACGCCTGAAGCTAATGTGAAAAACCTTTTTGCGAATAAGCTAGGAATCGATGAGCCAGTAATGATAACGAAGTGCTATCACATTAATTCTCGTTCGGCAAATATTACTGACTCCCGCTAACGCAAAAGTAAGCAAAATCAAGTGAAGCCTTTGCTTGTATCTTTAGGATCCGAAAATAAGATTCAAGCTATAATGTCAAACGTCGGTAAACTTACGGCCAGTGGCATCGTTATTTGCACAGACTTGCTACCTGAACTGAATTTCCGAAGAAGTGAACTATTGGCCAAACCACGTGAGATGAAAAGGAAAGGCGAAATACCGTCTTCTCGGGTTTGTCAAAAAGGCATAGACACATGGCTGGAAATTATAGGATCTGCTTCGTCTTCGTGGTCTAGTGTCAAAATTAGTTAATTAATTAGTTGTGACATCGATTTTGATTTATTATTATATTCCGCGAGTGAAAAAAGAGATTGGAATTGATCTCGTCATAGTGTGTTTTTTGTGCCTTGTCATTATGTGTGATTATTTTCATGTTTTCCTTCTTTTCTGTCTAGCTCTAGTTGTGCAAAAAAAGTTCTCGTTCTGCTCGTTTTTTCACTCCTCGCATACTGGAAATTATCCGAGGTACCACCTTTTACTCATTAGCCTATCATTTCATATTGATTTTGGTAAGTTTTATGTGTATGATATTATTATGATAAAAGTTGTTAATTGAAAGAACATCGGACCGGCCTCATGATTTTGAGAAAAAGCAACTTGACCTAAATGAATTATTTAAATCAGTAGGATCAACTGGAGATGAAACTTCTGATCTTTTTCTCTAGTCGTTTCCGCGTGGTAAATATATAAATAATGACGAAATCCTTCCATTTTATCAGTTAAAATCCTCCCGTATCGTATTGTGGAATTGTAGAGGAGTGCTTGGTAGTTTAGATTTTCTATCCACATTTCTTTATAGTAATCGTATTGGTATTCTGGGACTATGTGAGACTTTTCTTAGTGATGGTAATAGTTCGTTGGTTGGTGTATCTGGGTACAGGATAGTTACTAGAAACAGGTCTACCCGCTCAAAAGGTGGATTTGCTATGTTTATTGACCAGTATCTTCCTATCCATGATATTACTGATTCAAATTATTTGTATCAGGATATGGAGTTTATTTTTAATGGTTGACATAAAGTCTAATAAGGAGAAGCTACTCCTATGCTTATTTTATCGACCACCAGAATCAAGTGCGTCAAATTTTATTGGTAAGTTGAATGATCTAACACAACGGATGAATTTTAAGAACCATAAAGTGGTTTTTATGGGTGATTTTAATATAGATTTGGGACTGGTGAGTTCGGAGACCCAAGAATTAGGATTTCTACCTGTAGATTTACTAACTACTTGCTTTTCTGCCGGATTGGTTCTAACAGCAAGAATACCAACACGTATTAGTGAGCAGTCGGCATCAGTTATTGACAACATTTTTACGAATTTCAATCTACATTCGAGTTATGTCGTATTAACTGATGAATCAGATCACTCTATGTTACTTGGTGAATTTTTGATAAATAGACTGAAATCTAACCCGAATATAAAAGTAAGAAGGACTATTGATGATAAATCATTACAAAATTTGAGAGCTAAATTGACTTGTAGCGACCGGACTTCAGTTTATGAAGAAACCAACCCAGATGCAATGGCTACCCTATTTATTGAGAAATTCTCTTCTGCCCTTGACTCTGCCTGCCCCTTTTTGAAAAAGCGCTCCAGGTATGCGACCCCGAAAAAACCTTGGATCACCCAAGGCTTACTAACCAGTATTGAACACAAAAATATGCTATTCAGGCAGTATATTGATAATCCTGATGTACATGGTACGGACTTCAAGAATTATAAAAACACTCTGACAACCCTGCTCAGGAAAGCTAAACAGGCTTACTACCATAAGCAGTTTCAAAAATCAGAAGGATCGCCAAAGAAGACATGGACACTGATAAGTGAATACCTGAATCAAAAAAAAACTAATGTTTCCTAAGACCATAACCAGGCCTGATGGAACGTCTTCAACATCCCAATAAGATGATGCCAATACGTTAAATGAATTTTTGCATGCATTGTCGATGCAACATTTGAGGAAGCTTATAGCCTTTCAACTGTCGTCACGGATAATTACAAAAAATACCTACCTTCGCTGTCTTGCTCCTCTATGTTTCTGTCGCCAGTCACTGAAGACGAACTGCTGAAGATTGTTCAAGCCATGAAAAACGGTCACTCCGAAGGTCCAGATGGGTCGTCAAATTACCTCATAAAGAAGACCATTGATTGCTATGTCGGCGTTATCGCACACATCGTCAATTCTTCATTTAAAGATGGCATCTTTCCTACTGTCTTCAAGTTGGCGAAGGTTATACCCCTTCTCAACGGTAACGACCCCAAGCTGCCTTCAAACTACCGCCCTATCTCTATTCTCTCTGCTTTTTCAAAAATTATGGATCTTTGCATCTACAACAGACTGATGAATTATCTGACTAGGTCTAACTTCTTCAACAAGTATCAGTTTGGATTTAGGCCTGGGCACTCAACCGAACATTCTATAATGGTTTTGCTACAATTTTTGAATTATGCTATGGACCGTAATGTGATACCAGCTACAATATTTGTGGATGTAAAAAAAGCGTTTGACACGATTTTTCATCTGATTCTTCTGGATAAGCTTGACAACTGCGGAATAAGAGGTAATGCTCTCTTACTCATCCAGTCTTACCTCAGTGGTGAGAATCAATTTGTGGATGGAGGTGCAGTAAGATCGGTAAAAACGTTATGTTTTGAAAATGTAGGAGTACCAAAAGGTTCAGTTCTTGGACCATTACCATGTTTAATATACGCCAATGACGTTTTGACGCTATCAACGATGATGGACTTGCTGTGCTATTCATAGACGACACGGCTAATTCTGTCACAGGTTCAGATGAATCATCCGTCAGAGAAAACCTATGTTTTGGTCTAAAGAAGCTATTGCAGTGGTTTGCTGACAACCTCATGGTTTTAAACTCTTCGAAAACCCATTTTATCATCTTCTCTCGAATTTCTCATGCTGTACCGTCGATTTCCCAAATATCTTTCCGTTTTAACGGAGAACTAGTTACCATTGCCAGGAAGGAGTCTTGTAAGTATATAGGGCTAACGGTTGATGAAAATTTATCTTGGAAACTTCATCTTGATAGGCTAAGAATGCAGCTAGGAAGGAATGTGGGGTTACTGCGGTATCTAAAATTCCCTTTCCCTGCTCTTAAGTAAGTTTATTATTCTCTAATCCATTCTTATTTTAATTATTGTCCAATTGCTTATTTAAATACTTTCAAATCTCTAATTAAGCCCTTTCAACGTCTTCAAAATAATGCCCTTCGTACGTTAAAAGCACTCCTTCCTTCCCCATTTTCCCTCCCTGATAAATCCCCTACTAAGAGCCTTTATACATTTTTAAGAATATTGCCAGTTGATCTAGTCCTTACTGCAAATTGTGTCCTTTTCAGACTAAAACAAATAAAAGAATAATTACCATTGGCTTTAAATTCTAGTAACTTCTCTTTAGTTTCTTTGGTCCAGAATAATTATTGTTTAAGAAGTTCAGCCAAATTACTTTACCCTATAATCCAAACTGTAAGATCCAGAGTTTCTCCTAAAGATTCAATAATAAAGTTTTAGAAAATTTATGAAAGCAATATGGATTCGTCCTTTTCAATTCCAGTTTCTATAACTAAATTCGAAATATATTTAATAAGCAATTATGGTTAAATCGTCTTTTATCTAATGTCATGTAGGTCGGTGCAATTGTTGATAAATATTTAATTATGTGGTAATTTATTGATTTGAGGTGTGGGCTGTGGGTTCAGTGTGGTGTCTCATTTTCTTCCCAGTATATCTAGTGTATTATCATTTCTTTTCATCATTTGTTATTAATATTATTATTTCTTTTATTTTTTTAGGATGCCTGTTTTCAAGTATAACTCACTGTGTAGGCACCCTCTGTAAATATTGTGTTTTCCATTGATTCATATTGTAAAAGTGTTATTTTGTCTTGTAGTGATTTATTGAGAAATTAAATTAAATGAATGAACATAAAATGTCAGGAGTTAAGCAAGGTTGCGTCTTGTCACCGCTACTTTTCGTAATTGTCATTGATTACATACTGCGAAGTACAAGCACAGACGGAATCCAGCTAAATCCAGAAACACGCCTGAGTGATGTAGACTTCGCTGACGACATCGCCGTCCTAGAATCATGCAAGCAAAGACTCCAAGAACTCCTTGACAAAGTGAGGGAGAGAGGCGGCCATGTCGGCCTAAAAATAAATAATGAGAAAACAAAATCCATGGCTACCACAGATTCACCCCGGAGCATCCCTTGCAGAGACCAACACATAGAGTAAGTTGTCCATTTTAAATACTTGGGAAGCATAACGGAAAGTACAGGATTGACCACAAAAGAAGTGCTCACAAGAATCGGCCAAGCTAATGGGGCCTTCAATAGATTACGGAAAGTGTGGCGGTCCCAAAGCTTCTCTATACGGCTAAAGTTACGCCTCTTTAATAGCAATGTTATGCCAGTGCTGCTTTACGCTGCCGAAACCTGGCACCTGAACCTGGAACAAGATCTAAGAATACTTGCTTTCGAAAACACATGTCTCAGAAGAATTCTCAACATCCGTTGGCAGCAGAGAATAACAAACCAATCTATCCGTGACAAGACTTGCCAGTCTCTTGTGACACATATTATAAGAGTCCGCCGATGAAGATACCTTGGCCATGTACTACGTATGGACAATCTCCGACTACCAAATGCAGCGCTCCATTGGCAGCCATCGGGTCCACGCCGCAGGGGCAGACCCAGAAACACCCTGCGTCGAACGTACCAGAGTGATCTCCGTAACCTGCACACATCAATCTAACCTCAGTGGGAGGACATGCTTGCAGCAGCAAACCGGCGGGAAGATTGGCGGCTCCTTCTTGATGCCCTGGGTGCCTCTGGAGGCACAGGTGGATCTAAGGTCTAAGGTAAGGATATGCATGATGCCCCGCCACATTTTTCCACTTCTGTGCCGTTAGGCATGTGAATGTAACTTTCTATTCTACATAGAATAATATTGTTGCATCAGAGGGTACTATCACTCCCCAGTACCAATAAATGGTGTAGGCCCAAAATATTTCTTTGAAGCAAGAATAATTCAAATTCAATTTCTACTGCAAATGTGCCAGTGGGGGGGGGGGCACTACTGTCTCTGAAACTGGAAAGCTCAACAATTTCTTAGACCACACTGTTTTTCTCTTTACGAGAAATTAAGCAAGAAAAATAGGTTTTAATTTTAATAAAGAAGTGAATAAATAACAACAAAATAAACACTTAAATAAAAACACTCCGAACATTTTTCAACGTAAAAAAAGAAAAAAATGTTCTTTAAAAAAAAACATACATCGAAATACAGCAAACTAAACACAGGAAGAGAGAGAAAAAACAAAAGAAAAGAAAAAAAATATAAATAAATAAATAGGAATGAAACTCACATACTAAATAAAACTTTCATGCACATTTAACGCAATAAACAAAAGCGAATGTCTATAATTATACCATGCATCTCCTCACAATTAATGTAATGGATTTTGTACATTATATGTAATGGATATTTGGTATCATTATAGACATTCGATTTTGTTTATTGCGTTAAATACGCCAGTGCATGAAAGTTTCATTTAATATGTGAGTTTCATTCCTACTTATTTATTTATATATTCTTTCTTTTGTTTTTTCTCTCCCTTCGTGTGTTTAGCTTGTTGTATTTCGATGTATGTTATTTTTTTTTAAAGAACATTTTTTTTTGTGTTTTTTTCTTTTTTTTCCATCGAGAAAAGCTCCCGGACGTGGGGCCAAAAAATTGGAGTGTTTTTTTAAGTAAGTGTTTATTTTGTTGTTATTTATTCACTGCTTTATTAAAATTAAAACCCGTTTTTCTTGCTTAATTTTCGTAAATGGAGAGCTCAATGGAATGTTTTTAAATAAATTCAAATCGATTGGCTATTCCAGAATTTTTTCGCGATGGATTTTTGGCATCTTTTGGGATCAAATTGTAGTTTTGCGCAATAAAATGCCAGGAAGTGCTACTCTTTTCGGCGCAAAAGTTTTAGATCAATATAAAGGTCAGTAGAGCGTTCATTTTTTTTCTAATGAGCCTTTCTACAATATTCTAGAAAAATTGGTCCGATACACTCACCTCAGTAAAAACAAATTAAACACATATGAAAAACCATTCTTCTCGAAAAAAAACGTAGATAAGGCTATAAAGCTCTACAAGAGAGTTCTTTTATATAACGAATTCAAAGGTGTAATTTTCATCAAGACCAATCACCCTTTTGGGCAGCTTTTCCCCTTTTTCAAAAACTGGGCACATGTTCTCAGGCTTGTAGCTTTTGTTGGGCAATTTTAACAGTTATTAAATGTTATGTATTTGAATTCACCATGAAAATCCAATTCATTTAGAGTATATATTCTTATCCAAATTCTTTTTTCCATTCAAAATCTTGGATATTATTAAGACGACCCGCTTCTTACTTATGCTTCGTTACCGTCAACTGCATGAAGCAAAATAAAAGTAAACGTAAAATCCAGCGTTTCCATTAAAAACACCGATAAAACAAGTTCCTGCTGTCAAATGCCTCCCCCTCTTGGCAAATTTCCCGACAGTGCTTAACGATTCCCCCCACCTCCCACCTCTCCACGTTTTTTGTCGGTAAGAATATGAATCAAATATGTTGCATTACAAAAAAAAAGATTAATCTAAAATAAGGAGAAAGCTATCACCACGCAGAACCCTCATTCAGCTTAGTTCAAATGAGGGAAGACCAGAGATTTACTTCAACTTGCCCCCTCCTCCTAGACCTCACTCTATTTTCATATAAAGGCTCATGGATAGTTAGACAATTTGGGAATTAGAATGCGCTCTCTGTGGTATCTGCCTCCTCCCCCCGGGGTAGTAAATGTCTCAGAGTCTTTCCTAAAAAATAGCTAATGCGCAATTATACATCATTGTATAAAACTTTATGACACGTCAAGTAATCAACTTAGTTAAAGGAAGCTTTAAAATTATTGTCTATAGCAGTCATTTATCTTGTCTTGGCCAAAGCAGCTTTTTAGCAGCAAATGCGTTAAAAATATTTTTAAACTGATTGGGGATTTCAAAATTTGTTATTGATAATAATAAACCCTCTTTAGGTCAAAATCGTAAATTGGTGCCACGAAATGACAGGGAACGTCACTTTGCCCTTGCAAAATCTTTTTGTCTGCTTGAAATTGGCTTTTAATTTTTTTAAAAATTAATAAAAATTAAAAACTTTTAATTTTCGTACAAATGAGCCGTCTCCTGAATTTTTAGGACCATTTGTCAATACGATAACCCTGATGCAAAAACAAAAACAAAACAAACAAACACAGATTCGTGATGATATGCTTAATTTAATGGTATAATCTTCATCAAGATCGTTTGCCTTTTTTGGGTGTTACTCCCCTTTATCGAAAATTAGGCCCATTTTTTAAGGCTCATATTTTTCGATGGATAACATTTAACTTAATGAGTCTTGTATTTTTGGAATTAGTATAAAATGTCAATTATTACAATGCATTAATTGTATCAAAAATCTTTTTTTAGAATTGCGGTTACTCTTAGACCGAGTTACTTCTTCCTTATAGTTCATTGCCACGAACTGTTTTGAAAGAAAAAAAATAATCATAGGCATCGCAATAGCGCTGCCTAAGCAAAGAACGCTGTTGCACAATGTATTATTTATTTAGTTTTTTGTTTAGAGAGGCATTTTGTATCGAAGTAGTTGCCGTAGAAACTTCAAAAAGGGCTCATTCGATTAGAAATTGAAAGGGCTAGTGTAAAGAAATTGAAAGGGCCTATTTAATAGTCAAAAGTGATTGGAGGGCAACTAAACCCCCTCCCACACCCGCCATTTCCCCAAACACATTCAATCAAAATTTTGTGATGCCCATTTACTATACATGGTTAAAACATCCGGAAAGTATGTCTTTGAGGATGAGAACCCCTCCCCACAGCCCTCAGGGCAAGGGTTGTAATTTAAGCCCTGGGGGAATATAAGGCTCTCATAGAAAATTTTGTCGTGGAAAATTCAAAAGGGCTCATTTGATTAGAAATTGAGAGGGTAAGTGCCCTTATTAATAGTCAAAGGGAATCGGAGGGCGAATCCCCCCTCCCACACCCATCATTTCCCCAAACACTTCCGATCAACATTTTGATAGAGCCATTTTGTTTAACGTAGTTGAAAAGTCTGGAAATTGTTTCTTTGAGGATGACACTCCCCCCCCCCCCCCAGCCTTCAGGACCGGGGTGGTAAGTTGTGCCCATGGGGAATACAAAGTTATTATAGAAAGTGTTGTCGTAGAAACTTCAAAAGGGGTCATTTAATTGAAAATTGAGAGGGCTAGTGCCCTAATTAATATTAAAAGAGGATTGGAGGGAGAACGCCCCCTTCCATGCCCATCATTTTACTGAACACTTCCGATCAAGATTTTGATATAGACATTTTGTTTAACATAGTTGAAAGGTCTGAAAATTATGTTTTTGAGGATAACAAATATCCCTAGCCCTCAAGGCAAGCGTTGTAAGTTATATCCTGGGGGTATATAAGGCTTTTATATAGAGCGTGATCATATAAACTTTGGATGGGGCTCATCGGATTGGTAATCCGAGATTCTAGTGCTCTTTGTAATAGTCATAGTCACCGGAGGACAGCTACCCCCTCCCCCCCCCCCGAGACACACACTCGGACACACGTCGTATTGTCCCGAAATGCATCTAACAGACATTTTGAGATAACCATTTTATTCAAAACAGTCTATGTACCATATAACAAGGCTTTTTGGGTTGAAACAAACCCCAGAGTCTAAGAGCAAGGGTTGTAAGTTATGTCCAGGGTGTTTTTCAGGTTTTTGTGGAAGGGATGGTTGCATAAACTTTAGAGGAGGCACATTTAGTTAAAAATTAAAATTTCTAGTTCCCTTTTAAGAGTCAAAAGTGATGGAGGGCAGCTAGCACCCACCTTCCCTTCCGACAACCTGTCTTCACCAAACGAATCTGATTAAAATTGTGAGATATCGATTTTTCTAAAAATCTTTCAACGAACTAAAACAATGCCTCTAGGGTTGACACAACCCCCCAGTGCCCTGGGGGTAGGGTTGTAAGGCATGGCCTGGGATCATATAAGGTTTTCATGGAATGGGTGGTCACATAAACTTCAGATGGGGCTCATTTGATTTGAAATTGAAAGTTATAGTGCCCCTTTTAGAGTCAAAGTGATTTAAGAGCAACCACCCCCCACGCTCATCATTTCCCCAAAGACATCCAACTAAAATTTAGGCGAAAGAAATTTTGTTCATTGTAGTTGAAGAGTCCAGAAATTAAGTCTTTCAGGAAGACACCCCCGCCCCCACAGCTGTCAGGGCAAGGGTTTTACGCTATGCCCTGGGGGCATATAAGGTTTTTATATAATTAAATAAAAAAAAAAGGTTTTTTAACTGAAAGTAAGAAACGACATTAAAACTTAAAACGAACAGAAATAATTCCGTATATGAAAGGGGCTGTCCCCTTCTCAACGCCTCGCTCTTTACGATAAAGTTTTTATTGTTTAAAAAAATAGAGTTTTGAGAAAGTCAAACTTTAGCGTAAAGACGAGGCGTTGAGGAGGGGGCAGCCCCTTTCATATACGGAATAATTTCTGTTCGTTTTAAGTTTTAATGTTGTTCCTTACTTTCAGTTAAAAAAACTTGTTTTTTTTGTTTAATTTTTGAACGTTTTTGAATTAATGCAGGGTTTGATTTTGGCTCATCGTACATGAATAATTAAAACAAAATTTGAATATTAATTTTGCTTTTATTTAGTTTTTATTTGGTAAATGGCTTTCTCTAAACTTGTTTAATTTTACTTACGAACGTTTTTATTAGTAATAAATATACTTAACTTACGAATTAACTTACGTAACGAACTTCTATATTCATATATTTTTAATTTTTATATTCATATATTCATAATAAACGTATATTAGGGGGCTCGCCTACTAGTCAATACCTCACTCTTTAAGCTAAAGTTCGAATTTTGTTCCAATTCTTTAAAAATAACCTCTTAATCACAAAGGCCGTTATTTAGAATAAATAGCTCTTATGAAAGTAGTAAAAAATCTTTGATTTAAAGAGCGAGGCATTGACTTGGGGGTGAGCCCAATCATATACGTAATATTTTCTATTCGTTTTAAGTTTTGATGTTGCTCCTTACTTTCAGTTGAAAAACTTGTTTTTTTATGTTTAATTTCTGATCCTTTTTAAAATAATGCTGGGAAATCCGGCGCTCGCTTCATAGCAATGTTCCTTCTCCCATGAAAACTTCCTTCATGGAAAGATCCTCCCAAATAACCCCCGACCCACCCAGCCCCCCCACTACCAGAAAAATCCCCCTGAAAACGTCTGTATATTTCTCAATAACCAATACTATATGTTAACATTGGATAAAGTTCATAACGTTCAGCCCTCCTCCCAGGGACTTCGGGGGATAAAGTCATCCTAAAGGACATAGTTATCATATTTTCGACCATGCTGAACAAAATGGCTATCTCAAAATTTTGATGGGGTGACTTTGGGAAAAAAATTAGCTTGGGAGGGGGCCTAGTTGCCCTCCTTTTTTTGGTTACTGAAAAAAGGCACTAAAACTTTTAATTTCCGTTCCATTGAGCTCTCCCATGATATTCTAGGATCACTGGGTCGATACGATCACCCCTGAAAAAAAAAAATAAACACGCATCCGTGATCTTTCTTCTGGCAAAAAATACAAAATTCCACATTTTTTTAGATATGAGCTTGAAACCTGTACAGTAGGGTTCTCTGATACGCTGAATATGATAGTGTAATTTTCATTAAGGTTCTACAATTTTTAGGAGGTGCTTCCCCCTTTTTTTGAAAATCAGTCAAATTTTCTCAGGCGCTTAACTTTTGATAGGTATGACTAAATTTGATGGAACTTATATATTTAAAATCAGCATTAAAATTTGATTCTTTTGATGTATCTATTGGAATCCAAAACCCGTTTTTTAGAGTTTCGGTTACCATTGAGCCGGGTCGCTCCTTACTTACAGTTCGTTACCACGAACTGTTTAAAAGGTGGTTGTATGTAGGCCTACTTAAGAGGGAACTCATTGGATTGCTAATCTGAATTTCTAGTGCTGTTTTTAAAAGTCAGAGTGATGAGAAGGCAGTTACTCCCCCCCCCCAAAAAAAAATGCTGAGTTTTCCCGATATACATCGAATAAAAAATTTTGAGACATTCATTTCATTAAAAATTGTTCAAAGATCATAGATAGATATATATTTATTGCAAAACAAAAGCCTCTTTGGGCCACGGCAAAAACAAACACAGTTGCATATAAAGTCAAAACACATGATAATAACATATATAACAATAACTAAAGATAGCCCATAGCAAATAAAAATAAAATAACATAACAATTGCAACACAAAAGCTTACATAATACTATAAAACTAACTCACATAATTACACACAATGCAACACACAAAATAATAATAGTAATAATAATAATCGTGTATTCAAAAGCCTTTCTACAGGGTCATATACACTATACATCAAGTATAACAGAAAAACAAAAGTAAAACTCCCTTCAGCATTTTTATTCCAAACCATAACAAATCTTCTTCACAATAGTTCTTTTCTTATCTTTAGTGCCTGATCAACAAATCTACATAATCTACACATGAGGCTGGGTACCGTCTGAGACAAAATGCCCCGAAGTGAAAAATTACTTTTCCCCAAAATACTCTCCCGCAAATCAGAAAGCCCCTCGCATCGGCACAGAAAACAGTTCATATTTTCCTCTTCAATATTACAAATGGGATACGTGTACCTAGATGCCGGGAACCCCTTAGCTCTCTCAAATACTTTACTCCTCCATCTAAAAGGCAAAAAGTTGGCCCGCAGCTGAAACCAATATGACAAATACTTACTTGGCAAATTAAATTTAAAGTAAATCTCCTGGCCAACCACCTTTTTAAAATCCTTATAAACGCTTAATGTCTCGGATCTCTCAATTTCATTCCCCCATGTTTGTATCTCCTGATCTTCTAATCTTTGTTTAATTATTCCTATTATATCAATCTGACTAATGAAGGGACCTCTACCATCATTCCATATATATGACAATCCTAATCTGTCTAATAAGGATTGTTGGAACCCTTGGTCCAAGTTTGTTCAGATAAATGTCCCTCCCAGATTCATTTCTTTTGGCCCCTTAATTATTTCCTTCCCCGAGCAATAAACATTAATTTTCCTTTTATTTTTGTGACGCCATTTTGGGTCCTTTTCATTGCGTACGTGCTTAATAGACCACGAGTTAACAAATTGCGCAGTTAGGGAGGTTGGCCAGTAAATTAGTAAGTCCTAAGATTGGCTGGAAAGATTCATTTACCACCCTCGTAACCCCTGTCGCAGCACGCGGCTAGCAAGCTGGGAGAAAGAGGCCTTTTTAGTTCAGTTCTCTTATACAACGTGTTGTGAATACAGTAAGGTTTTTTTATGTACTCTTTTAACTTTTCAGCTTAGGTCGAAACTAAAGAGATAGTTAGAAAACCTTATCGGTAAACTTTGGCTTTAAATGTGGCCATAGACCATCCGATCACGTTAGTATACGGAACCGTTGGAGTAACCGCGGAAATCCCACTAATTAGGGGCCGACGAGGGATTTCCCCATCCAGTAAGTGGCATAGCAACTCTTTGTGCCATTTTTGCCTTTAAAAGTGGTGACCCCCGCACGTTAAACGTCCAATAAGTGGTGCCAGCACCCCCCCCCCCAATAAGTGGTGGCAGCGGCACCCACACATCCAATAAGTGGTGCCAATGGTACCCACACATCCAATAAGTGGTGGCAGCGATTTAAGGTCCTATCAGTATATCTGATAATAAAAGAATTCCGCGCTTTCGAAGAGTCGGGTTAATTTAACCTAGAGAGTGGCCTATATGATTATATATATAGAGAGAAAAAAATACTGAATTAATTAATAAGAAGTTCGGTAATGGGCTGTGGGCCTCGTTAGACAAAAATAAAAAATAATAACGTGAAATTAATGAGTTGAGTTTACAGTGGGGGAATCTCCGTATTTAAAAGTATTACAGGGTTTAAGAACAGATAAGAAAACGTTGAGAGTTGGGTTATTATTTGAGTGAATTGGCGGACTTTGATATAATCTTCAGTGACGAAGGTTATAAGAGCATTGAGGACGGCAAATTAGGAGAATTTGTCAGTTTGTGCGCATATTGGACAAGGAAGGTGGGAGGCACCTATCCTATTGAGTTATCTGCCCAGGAGGAGATTATATTTGGAATACGGTTATCCAGGGTGGATACGTGATTAGTTTTACAGGGTAGTTCCCCTGTTTGAGTTTAATCCAGCTAATTCACTAGTGGAATATTCGCACGGTTTTTTTTATTATATTCTAGTCCAACCCCTGTTAATTCGTTTTTCGGAGATATAATTCACTCGCGTAAAACTGCTTGTTGTGAAAGAAGTCGTTATTCCCTAATGAAGTCTAAACATTCCGGTTATTTGAAAAATTGTTGAATGTCATTGCACGGAGCTGAAAATTCACAATAGTAATTGCATACCCCAATTTTTGCGTGACAGTTTTTGAACTTACCAATATTGACTAATTTAAAAATACATAATATAATAGGAAAGAAATATACGCGGTAAAATGGGAGGGTACGAAATGAACAAGGAAAAAGTCATATGTGAAAAAACAAGACAAGCTCACCCCACAGAGGCTGTACCAAATGAAGGATAGTTCCGGCAAAGAGATAAGAGGAACTCAAGACCGAGAAGGGCGAGTGAAGCCCATAGAAAAAGTGAGAAAATAGAAAGAAAGGCAAATATGGAGGCCTTAGAGAGAGAGCACCAAGAAAATAAGGGAAAAATGCAGGCTGAGAAAGATGAAATTAGAAAGAATAGAAAACAGGACGGAAGGGCTAGAGTAGCCTATAAAGAAAGAGACAATACGGATAGAAAACGAACAGATTCAGAAAATGAATTAAGAAGAAATAATGACAGACCGAATCAAAATAGTCCAAGTAGAAGGAGCAGTGTTAAATCGAGATCCAGCAGGAGCTCACGAAAAAGCACTCAAATAGATATGACACAACAAATATTAAATTTCATGAAGGAAGTGAGAATAGCCAGAGAACGAGAAGACGAAAGAGATAGAACAGAAAGGGAACAAAGAGAGAGAGATAGACAAGAAAGAGAACGACAGGAAGAGGCTGATAGAAAAGCCAGAGAACGAAAGGAAGAGGCTGATAGAATATCCAGAGAAAGAAAAGAGGAGAATGATAAAATAGCTTGAGAAAGAAAAAATAGATCACCAAGAGTTTAAAAGAACCATAATAGGCCTAATAGAAGCCCGCTGGGGAATCCCAGAAATCGAGATTTTGTCACAACTAACTTCTAGGCTATCGGATAGCCACAACAAATTGTCTAAGAATCAATCGCGAGAAAATGAAAATTACCAGACATTAAACACTTTTACGGAAAAACCTGCTACTTCGTTGACAAGGCAGGGAGGTGGACCGGCCCATAAAACAAATGAGGAGGCTGTGCCACTCTGTCGGAAAAATGAAATACTTGATAGTCGGGTTCAAAATGCTGATAATCCACAAAAATGGGATGTGGAAGTAAAAAGACCACAAAATATTGAAAAAAAGACGCGCAAGAATGATTTTTCGAGAAAATTTCCAGAAAACGGAAAACTTGAAAAACTTTTAATGAATATGAGATGCTAAAAAGTATAGGCCAAAATGAAACACCAATTGTACCAGAGAAAAAGGAGACAAAATTAATTGTACGCGCTTTTCCTTGGAAAATTCGAGAAATTTTTGTAGAATATGAAAAACCAAATGTCGGAGTACAGTTCCCATGTGATGATTAAGTATTTGTTCCTCCGTTAATAATAAAGAACACTAAAAGAGCTAAAAGATACATTAAACGGAGATACAATGAAGGAATGCAGTCAAAGGTGAACAATGGAGTCCAATTTAGATTTCATGACGATTTATTTAATGCTACTACAAAACAAAAGAAAACTAAGAGAGAGAAAAGAGATATTAAACGGAGCTACAATGAAGTAATGCAGTCAAAGATGGTGGACACTGGAGTCCAAAACAGATTTAACGATGATTTATTATTCTGTGCGAATGACAAAATTGAGAAAAGTAGAGATGAAAAGAGGAGTGTAAAAAAGAGACAGAATTTGGAGATTCAGCCTACAGTAGCGAAAAACAAAAAAAAATGTTGGATGGGCTGTGCCTTGAAAACATGGATAATAAGGGGGAAAAAGAGGTCAAAGACCCATGGGGAATATAAGAAGATGGTTACAAAATAGAGATGAATGACCTATAACGGGTTGGGGGAAAGTTGGGAGATATGGAATGTCGAGTCGGATTGGAAAGATTTGGAAAGAAACCGGATACTGGTTTTATCAGCTCAAAAGAGGGTTTGTTCCTTTATGAGGGGGAGGAATCCCTTGGGGAAGATCCCCTGCGGGAAGTCGTGAAAGGTAGCCCTTTTCCTAGATGCACAACTGGCCGACATGTTGTGATCCCTTTACTGAAGCCTTGTCTTTCCAGTCTTCAATATTATTTTCATCTCTCATTGCCGAGTATTATTCATTCGATTATTTTAGGGGATGGGACCCAGAAAAAAGTGATTCATGGTTCGCTCAGATTTTTACTTCATTTTCCTGAAGCCTTATCGTTTTCACAGGCCTGTGTATTTTCGGCCTTAGACTATTTGAAATTATGCCAAGGGGCAATTTACTTTTTTATTGAGATGTGGGGTTGGTTCCACAGATGGAAATTAAGAGGCTAGCGCAGCCAAATTTTTCACGATGGCTGGCATCATCACATGTGCCAAAAACTTATTCTCTGCTCCTCTAAAATGTAAATTCGTGAGAGCAAGAAAATTTTGGTTTTTGATTTGTGCTGTGCACAATGAATTCCTACGAATCTTGGGGACTTCGATTTTCGAGACCAAATGCGGATGTTAGACGGTCTAGACAATGGTGGTTTCTACAATGGAGACGTGGGGATGGCGACGAATCTTGAGCCAAGCGGTGAAAAGAGAGAAGATACAAGTTTAGTGATTTTGAGTTTAGTGTTATGTATTTTATGTCTGAGTTTCCAGCCAATCCACCGGAGATGCGGGCCATTTATCTTAGGAGGGAGGTGTTGGAACCCTTGCTCCCAGTTTGTTCAGATAAATGTCCCTCCAAGATTCATTTCTTTTGGCCCCTTAATTATTTTCCTTCCCCGAGTAATAAATATTAATTTTCCTTTTATTTTTGTGACGCCATTTTGGGTCCTTTTAATTACGTACGGGCTTAATAGACCACGAGGTAAGAAATTGCGCAGTTAGGGAGGTTGGCTAGTAAATTAGTAAGTCCTAAGATTGGCTGGAAAGATTCATTTACCACCCTCGTAACCCCTGTCGCAGCACGCGGCTAGCGGGCTATGAGAAAGAGTCCTTTTTAGTTCAGTTCTCTTATACAACGGGTTGTGAATACAGTAAGGTTTTCTTATGTACGCTTTTAACTTTTCCGCTTAGGTCGAAACTAAAGAGATAGTTAGAAAACCTTATCGGTAAACTTTGGCTTTAAATATGGCCATAGACCATCCGATCACGTTAGTATACGGAACCGTTGGAGTAACCACGGAAATCTCACTAATTTGGGGCCGACGAGGGATCTCCCCCTCCAGTATGTGGCATAGCAACTCTTTGCGCCATTTTTGCCTTTAAAAGTGGTGACCCCCGCACGTTAAAAGTCCAATAAGTGGTGCCAGCGCCACACCCCCCCCCCCACAATAAGGATTTAACCCTAAACGGCCACGACCTCTTACGCCCTGAAGCAAGTAGCTCTTCATAGGCTTCTCTAACAAGTTTACCTCGTTGTACCTGCACTATCTTCATCCAAAATCTAACTACCTGAACCAGCCTATGTTTACGGAGCGAAAAAAGCCCTAGCTCCCCTTTTAAAAACTGGGTATGCGTAGTCCTATGGAGGCCAAAAAGCCTTTTATAATAAGTTACCTGAAGGGTCTCCAGCTGTTCTACCGCTTCCATCCCCCATAATTCCCCACCATAATGAATAACTGGCATAATCTTCGATAAAATATTCTCTTATGCATTGCTAGACTTTTAATACCCATAACTAAAAAATAAAGATCATATAAAAAGGCTTTTGGGGTTGATAAAATTACCAAAGTCTAGAGGCAATGGTTGAAAGCTGTGCCGCGGGGAATTTAAGTTTTTTTTTTATGGAAATCGGAAGTTCCAGTTCCTTTTTAAGCGTCAAAAGTGATGGAGGGTATTTAGCTCCCCCCCCCTTCCTCCCTGACATTCCCTCTTTTTACCAAACGCATCTTATTGAAATTTTCTATAGTGATTTTGTTAAAAATAGTTCAAAGAATATATAACAATATATCTAGTTTTGAAACAAACCCCCAATGCCCTGGGGATAGGGTTGTAAATTATGCCAAGTGGGCATATAAGGCTTTTATAGAATGGGCGGTCGCGTAAGCTTCAGATGGGGCTTATTTGATTGGAAATTGCATGTTATAATGCCATTTTTAAGAGTCAAAGTGATTTGAGAGCAACCAGCCCCCTCCCCCCTTTCCGTGCTCATCATTTCTATTAACACCTACAATGAAAATGTGGAGATAACAATTTTGTTCATCGTAGTTGAATGTCTCAGAAATTATGTCTGTTAGGAGGACAACCCCCCCCCCTACATCTTTCAGGGAAAGGGTTGTAAGTTATCCCCAGGGTACATATAAGGTTCTTAAAGAAAGGGTGGTTGCATATGCTTTGGACGGGACTCATTGGATTGGTAATCAGAAGTTCTAGTGCCCTTTTTAAGAGTCAAATCGGAAGTCAATAGTAAGAGTAAGAGTCAGTAGTGATGTAGGTCAAGTATCCCCCCCCCGCCATCCAACCGCCCCTATTTTTACCAAATGTATCTGATTGAAATTGTGCGATGGCAATTTTGTTTAAAATGTCCAAAGAACATATAGTAATCCCTCCAGGGTTAGTACAACGCTTCAGAGCCCTGGGACAAGGGCTTTAAGCTATGCTCTGGGGGCATACCAGATTTTTATGGAATGGGTGTTCATATTAAATTCAGATGAGTTTCATTTGATTTTAAATTGGAAGTGTTAATGCCCTTTTTAGGAGTCAAAGTGATTTGAGAGACACCCATCATTTCCCATAACAAACATCCAAACAAAGTTTTGAGACATCGACTTTTTTCAGCATTGTTGAAAAGTTCAGTGATAATGCGTAGCAATAGCTGTAGTAGCAGTAGTAGCATTAATAGCAGTTTGCAAATAGCACCCTT
This sequence comes from Artemia sp. Qi Xiang Cuo, assembly GCF_049724085.1. Classification (NCBI taxonomy): domain Eukaryota; kingdom Metazoa; phylum Arthropoda; class Branchiopoda; order Anostraca; family Artemiidae; genus Artemia; species Artemia sp. Qi Xiang Cuo. The sequence continues at coordinate 67,967,077 of NC_142800.1, forward strand.
TTTTCAACATCCCTTCAACACACTATGAAATTTTCAATTTAATATCATCAACCGGTCCCGAAGCATTGCTGGTACCGCCTCTTGACAACCTATATGGACATAGCGTGTTTCGATGTGTTTCAGTACAGTTACAATATTGCCCAAAATTTTCACCTTAATAGGCCTACCCTTAGGTTTATTAGTAGTAAAAGCAGCTCCATTAGTTATATTAGTAACAGTAGGAGTGCAGTTAATAGTAGTAGTCTTAGCTTTAGTAAGAGTAGTAGCAGTAATAATATTAGTAGTTGTAGTAGTTGTAAGAGCAGAAGCAGTAGTATTATAATGCAAATATTGTCTTTTGGTTAGTTTAACATCCCCCACAACAAGCGTTGCAAGTTTTAATTTCACATACGAAACTGTTCCTAAGATATTTTTGATCTTGACACTCTGTGTATACATTTAATGCTGCTTCTACGGTCACTGTAACCAACGACACCAATGGCATTAAGTTGAATCTCTTAATGAACGTTTGGAGGGAGTTTCAATTAAACGAAAAAACTACATGCATGCAGGTATTATAAGGTCATATAACCAATATAGGACATATAAAGACAAAGGCAGCGATGCTCTATCATAGCTAGTACTATTATTGATATTTTAAATAAGCTAATTTGATCGAAAATGAAAAGTTCTAGTGATTGAAGTGATTGGAGGGCAATCAGCCCTCCTCTTTAGCTCATAATTTTCCAGACACTTCCAATCACAGTCTTAAGACACCCATTTTGTTCAGCATAGCTGAACAGTCTAGTAACTATATCTCTAGGGTTATTGGGTAGGAAAACCCCCCACAGTTATGTAATTAGCCCACTATGCTTAAAAACTAGATATTGCTTTAAAATCAAAACGCGCTGTTTGCATGCTGGTTGCCAATAAGACATATCAGCAACATACCAAGAACGACTGAGGGTATTAAGTTCAAACTCTCGGGGATTTTTCTATTACTACTTCCGCTCTTAATATTTTAATAAATCAAAAGAGAGTAAATGTATCCAGGCTGTGAAAGAGCATAGATATAAATTTTTGGGAGTGGTATTAAATTTTATTTATCAGATGAACTAGAGGATGTTTATGACTAAATTAAACACTATTATTTATGTCATGATTTTCAAAAGGGTTTATATTGTAAAAAATTGCTGAAAAAGTTTCTCCACATGCAAATACCATGCCAAACTATTAATTCTTAAAGAAAAACCAGAAATATTCAAAGAATTACTTTATTTTTCCCTAAAAAAAACTGTGTCAATATAAAACAAACAAAAATTAATAAAAGAAAACTTTTTCCACAAAATAAGTTTTTCAAAGAAAAAGCAAAGAACTACAATAAACCAAAAATGAGCAGCAAAAAAAATTCAATAAATAAATGCAACCCAAAAAGAACAAAAATTACAATAAATAACCGAGTCAAACTCAAAACGACAGAAATTAACATGAGTAGGGTTCTAAACCCTACTCATGTACAAAGTAGAAGATAATGTACAAAGTAGAAGAAGATATCGCTTTGGTCAATATGCCAGACAAAGTATAAATCTTATGATCAAGGACAGAATATTTATGCTAATACTGGAATCTCATTTACACTCTTCTGAAGATAAAAGGAGAATTTTACTTCTTGTTGACATTTACAAATTTGATTTTCTAGCAACGAATCAAATTTAAATAAATAATCGCAAAGTTTTGTCTACTTTTTCGTCTAGTCAGATATTAGAAGCAACAACTACAGAGAAAATGTCTTCCTCTAGTCGTTTATATGGCTTTAGGAAAGGTTCCACTAAATAATGTGTGAGCCAATTTCCAACCGATGCGTTAATTTATCCACTAAAAATACTAAAAATTGTGTTATGGATATAAATCCTATGGCGCAAAAATAAAACGTATTTTTTTTTCCAGTAAATACAAAATACAAAGGACTATCATCTAGGATTAGGCTAAACTTTACTAAAAAAGTTAATAGAAAAAAAAGGATTTTGAATAGCTGTGTCTCACTGGGGGTTCTAAGAATTTAATTCTTTCTCTTTTTTTTCCTTTTTTTAAATTATTTTTCAAAAAATAAGCCTTGTTGTGTTTTCCTTCATTTTAATTTAATATGAAATCTTCTTTGCTTTCTATGTGTCATGATACGCATCTGACTGACGAAAATAATGGATACACTAGGGTAAACAGGGTAAAAGTTTAATATATATATGCGACATAAATGATATCTATATATATTGATGTAGTTCACTTCTATTGTTGGTGTATTTGACAACCGTTACTAAATCTTCTAGTATTACTAAAAGCAAATTGACTTCGTATTTAACTGGCATTCAAACAAACATTATTCTTTCCATCTAACTGAAAAAAGTACTAGATATATTTGTTTTTTCTATTATGTTTTCTTTTGTTTTCTTTTGTACAGTTTATTGTAACGTATCTACATTTTTTTTAACAAGCTAACTTTTTGTTGGAATAATATTTGAGCCACATGATTTTTCTTTTCTGTCAAATTACTATTGCGACCAGGCTCAATAGTAACCGAAACTTGAAAAAACGGAATTTTGATACCAATATGTACATCAAAAGAATCAGATTTTAATGCTGGTTTTAAATATATAAGTTTCATCAAGTTTAGTTCAACCCACCAAAAGTTGAGCGCCTGAAAAAATTTGCCTGATTTTCGAAAAAGGGGGAAACTGAAACACCCCCTAAAAGCTATGTAAAATAAATGAAAATCACACCATCAGATTCAGCGTATTAGAGGACCATACTGTATAGGTTTCAAGCTCCTATCTGCCAAAATTTGGAATTTTGTATTTTTTTGCCAGAAGAAAGGTCACGGATGCGTGTTTATTTGTTTTATTATTTTTTGTTTTTTGTTGTTTTTTCCCCAGGGGTGATCGTATCAACCCAGTGGTCCTAGAATCTCGTGGGAGGGCTCATTCGAGCGAAAATTAAAAGTTATAGTGCCCTTTTTATGTGACCAAAAAATGGAGGGCAACTAGGCCCTCTCCCTCATTTTTTGCCCAAAGTAACCCGATAAAAATTTGAGATAGCCATTTTGTTCACCATGGTCAAAAATATAATAAATAAGTCTTTTATGATGACTTAATCCCCCAAAGTACCCCAGGGGAGGGCTGAAAGTTATGAACTTTACCCAATGTTTACATATAGTATTGGTTATTGGGAAGTATACGGATCTTTTCAGGGGGATTTTTTCTGGTAGTGGGGGGAGCTGGGGGTTATGTGGGAGGATCTTTCCATGGAGGAAGGTTACATGGGGGAAGGGAAATTGCTATCATGGGGGCGCCGGATTTCCCAGCATTATTAAAAAAACAATAATAAATTAAATAAAAAAAAACAAGTTTTTCAACTGAAAGTAAGGAGCAACATCAAAACTTAAAACGAACAGAAATTATTACGTATATCATTAGGTTCGCCCCCTATTCAACACCTCGCTCTTTAAGCCAAACATTTTTTAATACTTTCATAAGAGCTATTTATTCTAATTAACGGCCTTTGTGATTAAGGGGTCATTCTTAAAGAATTGGAACAGAATTCGAACTTTAGCGTAAAAAGCGAGCTATTGACTAGGGGGCGAACCCCCTAATATACGTAATAAAATATATGAATATAGAAGTTCGTTACGTAAGTTAATTCGTAAGTTACGTATATTTATTACTAATAAAAACGTTCGTAAATAAAATTAAACACCTTCCGAGAAAGCCATTTAACCGAACAAAAGTAAAATTAATGTGCAAATTTTATTTTAATTATTCATTTACGGTGAGCCAAAATCAAAACCTGCATTAATTCAAAACGTTCAAAAATCAAATAAAAAAATAAGTTTTTTTAACTGAAAGTAAGGAGCGACATTTAAACTTAAAACGAACAGAAATTATTCCGCATATGAACGGGGTTGTCCCCTCCTCAACGCCTCGCTCTTTACACTAAAGTTAGATTATTTCTCACAACTCTATATTTTAAAACAATAAAAAGCTTTAGCGTAAAGAGCAAGGCGTTGAGGAGGGGACTGCCCCTTTCATATACAGAATAATTTCTGTTCGTTTTACGTTTTAATGTCACTTCTTAATTTCAGTTAAAAAAAAAATTTTTATTGAATGCTGTTTTTTTTATTTAATGCTGAGTTGGAGTCAACTGCTTTTGTTTCTCTATACTATACTTTTTTTTATCAAATCGAAACTATTTGTTGCATTGTGTGCATTCTTTTCAAGGTAAAATCGATTTAAAATGTTTTATCTGAACAAAAAGGAGCCGAGAATTCAAAACATAATTCAAATCAAAATTGCATAAAAGGTAGTCAAGACTGTTCCTTTAGTCAATCGGTTTTTTTTTCTTCTTTTTTGCAAATTTCAGATTCCACCATTTGGAACCAAAAATTATAACATTGAGCAATGATATTCAAATATTTCGTGATATAAAGAACTACAAATAAGGAGCTACTCGGCCCAATTGTAAACGAAACTCTAAAAATCGATAAAATTATTTATACTAAAGCATTGTTCTGGCATATTAATAAATTGAGAGGGAGAGGGAGTCAATCTGGACTTGTCCCAGTTAAACATAAGAAATTAGACCAAAGGATGGCCATGTCCGTTTTCTAGGTATCCTCCTAGATGAAAATTTATCTTTCAAACACCATAATGATTTAAAATGAAGGTATGCAGAAACCTCGGTATTCTAAGAAAACTAAAGCATATCTTTCCAGGACCAATTCTAAGAATCCTATTTCATAGCTTAATTCATTCTAATGTTTCCTATTGTTCAGTCATATGGATGGCTACTTTCCCTTCTTTTCTCAAACCACTTTCGAATATTTATGATAAAGCTATAAATCTTATCCAGGATGTAAATCGTTCGGCAACTAAACCGTTACTTGATATTAAAAAACCTTATATTCTTTCCTGTGCGTCTTTCGCTTTTCTTCAGCTCCATGGTGATATTCCTAGGTCCCTTAGGCTTACGTCTTCTTTTGTATCTGATCGGTAAAATTATCAACTCCGTAGTTCTCTAAATATCCAAATTCCCCATACACCAACAATAAGATCCAATTTTAATCCTCTTGTTGCGTGTCATTTGACATGGAACACCCTTCCCGATTCGGCTCGAGAATGCCACTCGTTTGGCACCTTCAAAAGACTATTAAATAAAATATTTGTTGTCATGTGATCAATTTTCTTTACTTTTTCCTGCTGCCAATAGTTTTTTGTTTTTTTTTTTTTTTTTTTTTTTTTTTTTTTTTAGATGTTGTTATTCACTGTAGTTTGATAAATTTTATTTAGTGAACCGTCCTTGTGTATTTTTTTTTTTTCGTTTTATTAAGCAAATGATTCACATGTTAAAATTTCAAATTCTTATGTTTATATTTTTAAATATTAATTTTATTTCTATAATTTTTAAATATTAAGCGTTTAAATGTTTAATGTTTATTTTATATTTTAATAATCCCCCTCCTACAGGCCATGGAGCCTTTGTGGGGATTTGTAGATTGTAATATAATTATTTTACTGATATATGGAAAATAAACCTATCTATCTATCTATCTATCTATCTATCTATCTAGAATTAGTGATACGGAAAGAGTTAAAGAGAGATGGGTAGAACATTTTGAGAATGTGCTTAACCGGGTTAGTGTTAAAGGAAAACATTTAGAGGAAAATGGAAAAATTTACGACACTTTGGGTGTGAAGGAAGATTTATTTTGTGAGGGAGAATTAGTAAAAATACTAAATGGATTAAAAAACCCAGATGCCGATAGTGCGGTAAATGAGTTTCTTAAATATGGTGGTAATGAGGTTAGAAATAAGTTACTGAAGATTGTGGGTACGATTTTGTAAAAGGGGAACTCCCTAGCAATTTCAGGAAAACTCCCATTAAACCCATGTATAAGAAAGGTGATAAGAGCGAGTGTGGTAATTATAGAAGTGTTAGACTTGTTTCTGTAGGTAGCGAATTAACTAGTATTATAATGCTTTTTGACTTAGAAGTGCTGTAGATAAATTTTTAAGAGAAGAATAGTGGGGTTTTAGGAAGGGTAGAGGATGTATCGATCAAATTTTCACTCTTAGATTAACTAAATAAAAAAAAACAAGTTTTTTTCTCCACTGAAATTAAGTAGCAACAATAAAACTCAAACCGAACGGATATTATTCCGCATATTAAGGGGTTGCCCTCTCCTTATTACCTCGCTCCTTACGCTAAAATTTGACAGATTGTCCCAATTTTTGTAAGAATAACTCCTGAAACACAAGGGCGGTTTAATTAGAATAGAAAGTTTTTTTTTAATTATTAAAAAACTTGAGCGTAAAGAGAGAGGTATTGAGGAGACGGGTAGCCCCCTCATATACGAATCATATCTGTTTGTTTTAAGTTTTAATGTTTATTCTTATTTACAGTAGAAAAAACTTTTTTTATTTAACTTCTGATTGTTTTTCAAATGCAAAAATTCATATATAAAGTTCCTCCCTCTTAAAATCTTTTCCTGGGGAAATTACCTCTATAGAATTCCATTCTCGCTGCGAATTCCCCCTAGAAAGTTTATTACTTAAGATTTTGCTTGAAAAATACTTCTGACCATATTTTGTTTGAAAAAAACACTTGTTTTTTATTTAATTTCTTATTATTTTTCAGGTCATGGATGAATCCCCTTTAGGTGGAAATTCCCCCCCCCCCAAATAGAAAGGTTCTACCCTGGAAAATTTCTGCCGAGGAGAATTTCTTCCATGGGGTAATCCCCCACGCATAAAAACCCCAGATAATTCCAACTCTGCTGAAAACTTTCCTCAGACGATTCCCCCATAGCATCTCCAATTGTAAAATGGAGTCGCCAACGAGAAAGTAAGAAAAGCAAAACGAATTTTGTGCATGAATTCTGGCAAATTCCCCCGTGTAAAACTTCCTCTGGAAAGCTCACTGACGGAAATTTCCATCCCAATTGGAGATTCTTTTCTTAAAAAAAAAATTATCCTCCTAAAATCCCTGAAATACTTCCCAATAACAAATTTTGGCAAATTTTTGGCAATTTGGTTGGGCAAATATTATAAAATGAGGCCTTTCCTCCGGGGACCTGGGGGCTCATATCAGCCCCAAATGTATATTTATTGCACTTTTCAACAATACTGAACAAAATGGCTATGATCAATTTTCTTTACTTTTTCCTGCTGCCAATAGCTTTTTTTTTTTTTTTTTTTTTTTTTTTTTTTTTTTTTTTTTTTTTTTAGATGTTGTGATTCACTGTAGTTTGATAAATCTTATTTAGTGAGCCGTCCTTGTGTATTTTTTTTTTTTTTTCGTTTTATTAAGCAAATGCTTCACATGTTAAAATTTCAAATGATTATTTTTATATGTTTAAATATTAATTTTATTTATATATTTTTTAAATATTAAGCGTTTAAATGTTTAATTTTTATTTGATATTTTCATAACCCCCCTCCTACAGGCCATGGAGCCTTTGTGGGGATTTGTAGATTGTAATATAATTATTTTACTGATATATGGAAAATAAACCTATCTATCTATCTATCTATCTATCTATCTATCTAGAATTAGTGATACGGAAAGAGTTAAAGAGAGATGGGTAGAACATTTTGAGAATGTGCTTAACCGGGTTAGTGTTAAAGGAAAACATTTAGAGGAAAATGGAAAAATTTACGACACTTTGGGTGTGAAGGAAGATTTATTTTGTGAGGGAGAATTAGTAAAAATACTAAATGGATTAAAAAAAACCCAGATGCCGATAGTGCGGTAAATGAGTTTCTTAAATATGGTGGTAATGAGGTTAGAAATAAGTTACTGAAGATTGTGGGTACGATTTTGTAAAAGGGGAACTCCCTAGCAATTTCAGGAAAACTCCCATTAAACCCATGTATAAGAAAGGTGATAAGAGCGAGTGTGGTAATTATAGAAGTGTTAGACTTGTTTCTGTAGGTAGCGAATTAACTAGTATTATAATGCTTTTTGACTTAGAAGTGCTGTAGATAAATTTTTAAGAGAAGAATAGTGGGGTTTTAGGAAGGGTAGAGGATGTATCGATCAAATTTTCACTCTTAGATTAACTAAATAAAAAAAAACAAGTTTTTTTCTCCACTGAAATTAAGTAGCAACAATAAAACTCAAACCGAACGGATATTATTCCGCATATTAAGGGGTTGCCCTCTCCTTATTACCTCGCTCCTTACGCTAAAATTTGACAGATTGTCCCAATTTTTGTAAGAATAACTCCTGAAACACAAGGGCGGTTTAATTAGAATAGAAAGTTTTTTTTTAATTATTAAAAAACTTGAGCGTAAAGAGAGAGGTATTGAGGAGACGGGTAGCCCCCTCATATACGAATCATATCTGGTTGTTTTAAGTTTTAATGTTTATTCTTATTTACAGTAGAAAAAACTTTTTTTATTTAACTTCTGATTGTTTTTCAAATGCAAAAATTCCTATATAAAGTTCCTCCCTCTTAAAATCTTTCCCTGGGGAAATTACCTCTATAGAATTCCATTCTCGCTGCGAATTCCCCCTAGAAAGTTTATTACTTAAGATTTTGCTTGAAAAATACTTCTGACCATATTTTGTTTGAAAAAAACACTTGTTTTTTATTTAATTTCTTATTATTTTTCAGGTCATGGATGAATCCCCTTTAGGTGGAAATTCCCCCCCCCAAATAGAAAGTTTCTACCATGGAAAATTTCTGCCGAGGAGAATTTCTTCCATGGGGAAATCCCCCACGCATAAAAACCCCAGATAATTCCAACTCTGCTGAAAACTTTCCTCAGACGATTCCCCCATAGCATCTCCAATTGTAAAATGGAGTCGCCAACGAGAAAGTAAGAAAAGCAAAACGAATTTTGTGCATGAATTCTGGCAAATTCCCCCGTGTAAAACTTCCTCTGGAAAGCTCACTGACGGAAATTTCCATCCCAATTGGAGATTCTTTTCTTAAAAAAAAAATTATCCTCCTAAAATCCCTGAAATACTTCCCAATAACAAATTTTGGCAAATTTTTGGCAATTTGGTTGGGCAAATATTATAAAATGAGGCCTTTCCTCCGGGGACCTGGGGGCTCATATCAGCCCCAAATGTATATTTATTGCACCTTTCAACAATACTGAACAAAATGGCTATCTCAAAATTTTATCAGACAACTTTGGAGGAAAAGGCCGTGAGAGGGGGGCGAATTGGCCTCCATTTTTGTCACTTGAAAAGGGAACTAGAACTATTGATTTTTGTTCAAATGAGCCCTCTCAACATCTTTTAGGACTTCTGGTTCTATGCGGCCTCCCTTGGGAAGAACAAAAAAAAAAAAAAAAAAAAAAAAAAAAAACGCATCCGTGATCTTTCTTATGGCAATAAATCCAATTGAAAGAGCAAGGCGTTGAGGAGGGATCAGCCCCTTTCGTATACGGAATAATTTCTGTTCGTTTTAAGTTTTAATGTTGCTCCTTACTTTCAGTTAAAAAAAATTGTTTTTTTTATTGAATTCTTGAACGTTTTTGAATTAATGAAGGTTTTAATTTTGGCTCACCGTACATGAATAGGTAAAAAAAATTCATATTAATTTTACTTTTATTTGGTTAAATGGCTTTCTCGAAAGTTGTTTAATTTTATTTACGAACGTCTTTTTTAGTAATGAATATACGTCACTTACGAATAAACTTTTTAATATTTATTTAAAAATATTCATATAATTACGATATTTTTAAAACGTATTTTGGGGGGTTCGTCCCCTATTTAATACCTCGCTCATTGCGCTAAAGTTCAAATTTTGTTCCAATTCTTTAAAAATGACCCCTTAATCACAAAGGCCGTTAATTACAACAAATAGATCTTATGAAAGTACTAAAAAATCGTTGGCTTAAAGAGCGAGGTATTGACTAGGGGGTGAGCCCAATCACATACTTAATAATTTCTGTTCGTTTTAGGCTATGTTTTGATGTTGCTCCTTACTTTCAGCTGAAAAACTAGTTTTTTTTGCAAAGCTCCTATGCCTTCCCAAGGCCAGAACAAAATTTGCACTTTACTGAAAAAAATATAAATGTTTTTACTTTTATAACTTCAATAAATCAAATAATATTAACATTTTGATTACTAAATATCAGTATATGTATATTAAACTGACAATGCACATTCATTTGTATTTTATCAGTAAAGTTCAAATTTTTTTCTGGCTTTGGGAAGGAATAGGGGTTTTGCACCCAACTTATGTTAATTTCTGCTCGTTTTGAGTTTGACTCGGCTATTTATTGCAAGTTATGTTCGTTTTGGGTTTCAATTATTTATCGATGCTGATTTGTAGTAGTTTCGAGCTTGGTAGATTATTTGATTTTATTTTTGCTCATTTTTTGTTTAATGGAGATCTTTACTTTTCTTTGAAAAACTTATTTTGAGGAAAAGTTTTTTTAATTAATTACTATTCGTTTTATATTGACACAGTCTTTCTAGGGAAAAAGAAAATAACACTTTAAATATTTACGTTTTTTAAGACTTTATAGTTTGGCCTGCTATGTGTATGCTGGAGAAAAATTTTCAGCAATTTTTAACAACATACACCCTTTTAAAAATTTGGACGCAAATAGTACTGTTTAATTTAGTTTCACACTTCCTCTAGTTGACCTGAAATGGAAAACTTGATACCATTCGCAAAAAAATATGTTTACTTTCTTTGATAGCTTGGATACACTTACGCTATTTTGATTTGGTTAAATTTTACGAGCAGAAGTAGTCCCGAAAGTTTGAACATAATACCCTCAGTCGTTCTTGGGATACTGCTGTGATGCCTTATTGGGAATTAACATTATCACAGTGTATTTTGATTTAATCTTAAGGCAAGATTTAGTTTTTAAACATAATGGGCAAATGGGAGAGTGGGTGTGGGACGGTGAGAGTGGAAGGGGGATTAGTTGCCCTCCAATCACTTTCGACTATTAAAAAGGGCATCAGCCCTTTCTATTTTCAATCGAATGAGCCCATTTCGAAGTTCCCACGAAAACTCCTTCGATACGAAGTGCCCTGGTCTAAATAACAACAACAACAAAAAATATCACCAATCACTTTCGACTATTAAAAAGGGTACTAGCCCTTTGAATTTCCAATCAAATGAGCTTTTTTTCAAGTTTCTACGACAACTCCTTCTATAAAAACCTTATATGCCCCCAGGGCATAACTTAAAACCCTTGCCCGAGGGTTGTGGGGGAGTTTCCGCCTCAAAAATATATTTTCCATCTGGAAATCAACTACGCTGAACAAAATGGCTATCTCAAAATTTTGATTGGATGTGTTTGGGGGAATGATGGGAGTTGGGGGCTAGTTGCATTAAAATCGCTTTCGACTATTAAAAAGGGCACTAGCCCTTTGAATTTACAATCAAAAGAGCCTTTTTTGAAGTTTCTACGACAACAACTTCTATAAGAACCTTATATGCCCCCAGGGCATAACTTGAAACCCTTGCCCTGAGGGTTGTGGGGGAGTGTCCTCCTCAAAAACATATTTTCTATCTGGAAATATAGAAAATATCTATCTGGAATTCAGTATTCATTTAGCTCTTGCCAAGACAAGACGTGATGTGAATTGCCCGCCTAGATAAACCGGTTTAAAGCGGACTATGAGTGCTGCAAGCGATAATGACAGGTATGTTTATTCGACTGTTTTGAAGTTTATCCAAGTGAATTTTGAAGCAGGAATTGACGACGATATCATCGTGAGTCATGCGGTTGATTTTTTCGAGAATTCGGCTGTTTCAACTGCAAAGATTGAACTTTATTCAGCTACAGTTCCAGATGACTGTTGTCCTAAGCGCGTTGGCAATAAAGCAATTACAAACAATATCAGAGATATGATTGATTTAATCCAGAAATGTGATTCTGAGAACATAACTATTCCTATTTATGTGATCCGACTTCCAACCGAATTTCCTACCATACCGACTGTAGCATATTCACACTTAGCTACCAAGATTAATAAAATTGGCCGAACTCTAGAAGTTATTGATTCTAAGCTCACAAATTATGATATGAATTTCCCGGCATTACCTACTGTCCCCGCGAATGATAATCTAGCCACGGTTGTTATCTCGAATGTGCCTAAGGTTTTGAATAACCCAGCAAAACGTAGATAGGTAATTGACAAGATCTCCGGTCATGAGGCAATTAGCAGCATACGGTCGTCTAATGATAAACTTGTTTTAAGAATCGATAATGTGGCCGTGAATGATTTTTGCAAGGCTGTGCCCTCAGTTTTAGCGAACTCTAAAGCCAAACTTATTGAAAAGAAATATTTTGGTCTATTAAAGGGTATAGGCACTGATTACGATATCTCTCGCCTTACTGAATACCCTGGAGTCTCTGACGTAACAAGGCTTGGAACTTCCCATGTACTCAGAATTTCGTTTGTAGATGTTGCAACTAAGATCAATACCATTAAAACTGGATTGAAAGTTGATTATGAATTTTCGCGCGTTTTTGAGTATTTTCAGAACCTGTTTTGTTGCCATAGATGCCGTTCTCCTGACCACGTAGTTGCCAATTGCAGAAGCCCAGTTGTGAAATGCTCCCGATGCTCCGATCCCCACGAATCATCAAAGGACTCTCCCTGTCAGTTGTCCCCTAAATGTGCTAACTGTGGTGGAGACCATGTGTCTTATAGTTTGCGATGTCCCAAGTTGAGTGCTATTGCTACCAAAGGTATTGCCAAATGATATCTTTGCCTATCTCTATTTGTTCTTTTAATATTAATGGGACCACAGATAAGGGCATTTGTATTGATAATCTTCTAGATACATTTGATGTAGTCCTTTTTCAAAAACATTTATTGCCGGCTGTGAGCGTAAATTTCCTTCGACGTAGCCCCGGCCACATTGTTTTTTCTACAAATGCCCGAAGAACTCGTGGTCGTCCCTCCGGTGGGTTGGCTTGCGTGCTGAATCGGAAACTCTCTTCCCTTTCCCCACAGTGTTACAGATCTGATGATATTTATTTAGCCGTCAGGATTGGTCATCTTGTACTAGTCAATGTTTATTTGCCGCATAATAAGAATAATCTTGCGTCATTCACCCATTTTGTTAAAGCGTGCAAAAAATTGAAAAATTTGGCATCGGGTATTGAGAAACTTGGTTATGATTGGCTACTAATGGGTGACTTAAACTATGACATGACAATGTCCTCCCCCCGATCTAACTCACTGCTTAAGTGTCCCCCCTTGGTTTCTGGATTCTGACAAAAAATCTTCCATTGACTTACATACCAGCCAGTGGCTCCCGGTCTAACCTTGACCACTGTGTATGCTCTGCTGGTGTTACAACTTCAACTGTCCACGTTGATGAAGATGAAAGAGATTATGACCACATACCCATATCTTTGTATGTGTCAGTCACATCTAAACTAGTAATAAATGCTCCCCAATCCGTAGAAAAAAAGTGTTTTCAACGGCGAAATTGGAATCGTTGTGATTGGCCTCTATATGTGGCCACGCTTGCAAGCCTGCTGAGTACCATTAATGTGCCTTATAACCTCCTCTGTTGCGGAGTTACCTCACCCAGTGATCGTTTGCAATTGAATACGTATTATCATCAAATCATTTTATGTTTGAAAAAAAACGAACAAGTAGCTATCCCAATTGAACGTATTAGGTCCAACACGCAAAAGTTTGTTTGGAATTATGACCCTCTTTTGAAAAAAGTGAAAAATCAGGCCAAGCTATGGTTACGTATTTGGATTGCTTGTGGGCGTCCCTCTGGTGGTACTGTTTTTGATATTAAACATAAAACAAAAACGGCTTATAAAAGACAACTGCGGTCCGTCCGTGAAGCTGGAGTTAATTTTCCAAACAGTTCGAAAGAGTGGAAGTTTGTGACGAATTCTTCTAAGTTTACTGATTATAAGAGTGATAATTTTCCGCAATCAGCTTGGATCCAACATTATTCTAATATTTTTTCCCGTGTTAATTTCGCTGTACATAGCCGATATTCCCAACTCCTTGCTAAGTGCCTTCCCGAAAAAATGCAACAAAAGCATGTCCCTCCTGTGTCAGCTGAGATAATTACTGATTCGATCAGGCGGCTGAAGTCTCAGTCTATTGATATTGATGGTATAAGTGTTTTTCATTTACTGAAAAATTCTCGGGAATTAGTAAAACATTTGCGGCTACTTTTTCAAATGTGTCTTTGCTCTTCTTTAGTGCCTGATAGTTTTCTATATGATACAGTTACCTCAATTGTAAAGAGAGGAAAAGACGTAAATAAATGTGATTCTTATAGGCCTATTACTGTCGCCTGCAAGATTAGCAAACTTTTTGAATATGTGCTTTTTCCTTATATTATTGATTTTGTGAATTATGATGCTAATCAGTTTCGATTTAGAAAGGGGATTTCTTGTCAAAATGCACATCGGGTGCTTGCTCTCCTTTTTAAGGATGCACAAACGAAAGGTCAATCATTACATATATGTGCTTTAGACATATCTAAAGCGTTCGACAGTGTTGTGCACCCTCAGGCTTTTATTCTTTACATCAGCTTGGTATAAACCCATCGATTATTTCTCTGCTACATTTTTGGTATTCGAATTCATATGTGAGATTGAAATCGAATGGATGTGCTTTTGGAAATATTCCTGTTAAATGCGGGGTTAGGCAAGGAGGAGTTCTTTCGCCTCATATTTTTAATGCTTGTATTTCGAGTGTGATTAATAAGATTCCCTCCAGTTGTTTTTTTTGGTTTTTAGGAAGTGTCTTATTTAGCATATGCTGATTACCTCCTCCTGATTAGTCGTTCCAAAAGGATGCTTGAAAGGAATGTTATCATGGTTGGATATATTCTTAGTGAAATAGGCCTATAATTAAATACTTCGAAATGTGAATATTTACTCTTCAACGCTGTTAATCCCCCTGCTACTCCCCTTGCTTGCAATACTTTTATGGTACCTAGTGTCCCTGTTATCAAATGGCTTGGTATTTCCATATGTGAATCCGTAGGAAGCATCCGGCGTAAATTTATTTGTGATTCAAAGGATAAGCTTAAAGCTGGTTATGAGAAAATAGTTGCAAACCGTGGACGTTTTAATAGGCATGGTCTTCCTAAACTTTACTGTAATTTCTGTGACCATGCAATTTTATCCGCTTCTGGGCTGTATCCACTTTTTACTAAGCATGATCTGAAACAAATGAAGGTTAATTATTTTAGATACTGTAAGTTCCTATTGTATTTGCCGCTTGCTGTGCGCAATAGGCGCCTTGTTGGTCGTTATGGTACAACAGCAATTCTGTCCTCGCTTGAAACGGTGCAAGCGAAGATTCGTCAGGATGCTAGTTTTCGGTTGGGCCCACATCACAGTCTTATCCGTTTTTTTTATTAGTGATTATATTTGTGTTTAGATTGTCGTTGTTCTTTTTCTTTTTTGTTGTTTGTATTACTCCACTATTTTACATTTATTGTACAGTGAGTTAAAAATAAAATAATAATAATAATAAAAAAATCAACTGGCCTACGCTGAACAAAATGGCTATCTCAAAATTTTAATTGAATGTGTTTGGGGGAATGATGGGCGTGGAGGGAGCTAGGTGCCCTCCAATCACTTTCGACTATTAAAAAGGGCACTAGCCCGTTGAATTTCCAATCGAATGAACCTGTTTTGAAGTTTTTACGACATCGCCTTCTATAAAAACCTTATATGCCCCCAGGGCATAGCTTAAAACCCTTGCCCTGAAAGATGTGGGGGAGTGTCCTCCTCAAAAACATATTTTCTATCTGGAAAACAACTACGCTGAACAAAATGGCTATCTCAAAATTTTGATTGGATGTGTTCGGGGGAATGATTGGAGTGGGGGGGGGGGGGGCTAGTTGCCCTCCAATCAGTTTTGACTATTAACAAGGGCACTAGCCCTTTGAATTTCCAATCTAATGAGCCTGTTTTGAAGTTTCTACGACAACGCCTTCTTCAAAAACCTTATATGCCCCCAGGGCATAACTTAAAACCCTTGCCCTGAGGGTTGTGGGGGAGTGTTCTCCTTGAAAACACATTTTCTATTTGGAAATAAACTACGCTGAACAAATTAGATGTTTCCAAATTTTGATTGCATGTGTTTGGGGGAATGATGGGCGTGGGGGGGCTAGTTGCCCTCCAATCACTTTCGACTATTAAAAAAGGCACTAGAACTTTCAATTTCCAATCGAATGAGCCTCTTTTGAAGTTTCTAAGACACCCCCTTCCATATGAAGTGCCCTGCTCCAAAGGAAAAAATAATAAATAGTACATTGTGCCAACATCGTTCTTATATGCCCTCAGGGCATAACTGAAAACCCTTACCCCGAGGGTTTCGGGGGAGTGTCCTCCTCAAAACATATTTTCTATCGGGAAATCAACTACGCTGAACAAAATGGCTATCTCAAAATTTTGTTTTGATGTGTTTGGGGGAATGATGGGCGTGGGGGTGCTAGTTGCCCTCCAATCACTTTCGACTA
Source organism: Artemia sp. Qi Xiang Cuo (assembly GCF_049724085.1). Taxonomy (NCBI): domain Eukaryota; kingdom Metazoa; phylum Arthropoda; class Branchiopoda; order Anostraca; family Artemiidae; genus Artemia; species Artemia sp. Qi Xiang Cuo. The sequence continues at coordinate 67,983,548 of NC_142800.1, forward strand.
TTAAAAAGGGCACTGGCCACTCCAATTTCCAATCAAATAAGCCCTTTTTAAAGTTTCTACGACAACTCCATCGATACGAAGTGCTCTGGTATGGAGGATAAGAAAAACACATTGTGCCCACATCGTTCTGTACTTAGGCAGCGCTAGCGCGCTGCCTATGATATAGATAATTTTGATGGACTTTGTCTTGAAGGAACACAGCAGAGGCAATAGGAGAACACGAAACCAAATCGGGAAGTTCAACCCTCCTTGACCTAGATTATGCTGATGATTTAAGCATCTTAGGTGTCACTGTTAGAAAAATGAATGATTTTTCATAAGTTTTGCGAGTTCAGGGTGCAAATGTAAGTTTGAAAATTAATGTTAAGAAGACTAAGTCAGTTAGCCTAGGAATAAGTAAAGATGAAAAAATGATGTTGGGTAACGAGAAGATCGATCAAGTGGACGGCTTCACTTACTTAGGTAGTATTGTTAGTAAAGACGGTGGGTGCAGGGATGTAGACGGTGGGTGCATGTTAAAAGTAGAAATTCCCAAGACCCAGGGCGATTTTTCATAGTTAAAAAAGGGTTTGGAAGAATAAGAAGATAAGTTTGCGAACCAAGACTGAAATATTGGAAACTACAGCGATGATACTGGTCAAGTATGGTTCTGAAGTGCGGGAGCTTCTAAAAACGAAGGAAGATTTGCTAGGTGTTTACCAGAGGAACTGCCCACGGAATGTTTCGGGTACCTGACAGACTGACCGCATCTCTAACAGTAAGCTTTACAAAAAGGGTGATTCAATCCCACTTTCTAGGGCTATAATGAGAGAAAGGTTGATATGACTAGGAGATTCTGCGGACAAGGGATGACAGATTACCAAAGATTATTCTTTTGGCAAACCGTCTAGGGCCAAAAGAAAAGCAATTGAGGTGGAAGGATATTATAAGGACCACTTAAGGGAAATGGAAACTTCCTGGGAGGATATAAAGAGGGAAGCTTTGAAATGGTTGGTATTGGAGAGGAGTTCCATGTCTGTGTTGGCCTCAGGTGGCTTGTTGCACATTGAGTTGCTAGTACTAGTATTAGTATACACAGTACGCATCTGCTATTATGAAGGAATGATTGTTCGTCATTTTGTAGTTGGGTGTGGCGGGGGGGGGAGAGAGACGTCTCAAAGATTGCATTTTAATTCCAAAATATTTCACCTTTCATTAAGCCTTCAGATAAATATGGAATGAGTTTTGAGGAGGGGTGGGGTTGAATTAATATCAAATTCCTCTCGATTTCCAGAATCATTTTTGTCTACGCATTAATAATTGCTACTAGGGGGGGGGGGGATAATATTGCCTCCTCTATTGTGACAATCTTTTTCATTGTAGTATAAAATATTGCATTCACAAGCCTATCAGCACAGAGTTGAATAAGATGACTTCGGTGGCATCATGATTCTTGCTAAGAAATTTCTTTTGGGGGGAGGGCTGGCAAGTGCTACCTGGAGTTTCGTCTTCACTGTTCTGAAATGGTAATATTTCTCTTTTCCTACCTATATGCAATGATCGCTGTATATAAGTAATGTATTTAAACATCACAGAACCCGATTTCAGAGGTCGCAATAGCTTCAACTGTGTAAAAGGTCAAAAGTAAGGCGGAATTCGTACCCATACAAACAACAATGCTCCTTTCCGTCCAACCAAAATTATGTATTTAAAATATTATTAAGAACTTATTCAACAAAACTACTGTTCATGGAAGGTTTTGACTGGAAATATTAAAATTTTGTCCAAAATTTTGATTACAATCCAATATTTTTTACTCTAAAGCAGAAAAACTTAAAATGTGGGACGCTACAAATTAATTTTCCATTAATGATATATACAATTTAACATAATTAAATCGAGGGTTTATAAGGCCGGTAGCCTAAACCACATCTTGCGGTTAATTCTAGATGTGATTTGAAACAACCCCTGAAAGTCATAGAACTTTAATGAAAATCACACCATCAGATTTAGCGTATGAGAGAATCCTACTATAGAAGTTTCAAGCTTCTATCTACAAAAATGTGGAACTTTGTATTTTTTACCAGAAGAAAGATCACGGATGCGTGTTTATTTGTTTGTTGTTTTTTTTTTCCCAGGGGTGATCGTATCGATCCAGTAGTTCTAGAATATCGTGAGAGGGCTCGTTCGAACGGAAATTAAAATTTCTAGTGCCCTTTTTAAGTGACCAAAAAATTGAAGGGCATTTTGGCCCCTCACACACTCATTTTTTTTCCATATGTAACCCAATCAAACATTTTGAGATATCCATTTTGTTCAGCACAGTCGAAAATCTGATAAATATGTCTTTGAGGATGAATTAGCCCTTTCCTTGGGGGAACGGAAATTTCGAAGACGTAGGCGCCGGATTTCCCAGCATTATTTAAAAAACAATCAGAAATTAAATAAAAAAAAACTTTCAGTTGAAAAGTTTTTTTTAACTGAAAGTAAGGAGCAATACTAACGCTTAAAACAAACAGGAATCATACGCATATGAGGGAGTTCATACCCTAGTCAATACTTCACTCTTTACGCCAAAGTCTTTTTTAGTACTTTCAAAAGAGCTATCTATTCTAATTAACTGGCCTTTGTGATTCAGGAGTTTATGATTCGAAACAAATTCGAACTTTAGCGTGAAGAGCGAGGTAATGACTAGGGGGCGAACTCCCTAATATACGTAATAAAAACATACGAGTATAGAAGTTCGTTACGTAAGTTACGTCATAACAAAATTTCGAGAAAGCTATTTAGTAAAAAAAAAGTAGAATTAATATGGAATTTTGTTTTAATTTTTCATGTACGGTGAGCCAAAACCAAAGCTGCGTTAATTCAAAAACGTTCAGAAATTAAATAAAAAACAAGTTTTTTAACTGAAAGTAAGGAGCAACATTAAAACTTAAAACGAACAGCAATTACTCCGTATATGAAAGGGAGTGTCCCCTCCTCAACGCCTCGCTCTTTACGCGAAAGTTTGATTCTGTCTCACAACTTTTTTTTTTCAACAGAAAAAAAACTTTAGCGTAAAGAGCAAGGCGTTGAGGAGGGGACAACCCCTTTCATATAAGAAACTTTACTTACAGTTAAAAACCTGTTTTTTTTTTATTATATATAAAAACAACAAGTTTTCTTCAACTAAAAGTAAAGAAAATAATTAAAACGTAAAGCGAACAGAAATTATTCTGTATATGAGGGGGCTGCCCCCCACTCAATCTCTCCGTCTTTAAGATAAAGTTGACTTTTTGTCCCGATTCTTTAAGAACGACTGCTGAAACACAAGGACAGTTGAATCGGAATAAAAACTTTTTTTAAGCACTGAGAAACTTTAGCGTAAAGTTTTTCAACTAAAAGTAGGAAGAAGTGTTAAAAACTTGAGACGAACAGAAATTATTTCGTATATGACGGATAAATTGAATAAAAGTTTTTCTATTGCAGTAAAAAAAAAATAGTGTAAAGAGTGACAGATTGAGAAGGGGGCAGCCCCCCAATAAAATACGGAGTAATTTCTGTCCGTTTTAAGTTTTAATGTTGCTCTTTACTTTAATTTGAAAAAAAACTTTTTTTATATATAATCATGAAAAGGAATCACCTAGAAATTCTGTATGTTGCCGAGGCGAAAAACGGTGCCCTCCTTAACGCCTCGCTCTTTACACTAAAGTTTGACACTTTGTCAGAACACTACTTTCTAAAACAATAAAAACTTTAGCGTAAAGACCGAGGTGTTGAGGAGGGGACAGCCCCTTTATTATTTGGAATAAATTCTGTTCATTTTAAGTTTTGATGTCGCTCCTTATTTTCAGTTTTTAAAAAACTTGTTTTTTTATCTAATTTCTGAACGTTTTTCAACTAATAGAGGTTTGAATTTGGCTCACCGTAGGCTACATAAAAAATTTGAACAAAATTTGCATATTAATTTTGGCAGATTTATTCCGTACATGAAGGATTGCCCCTGCTTAATACCTTGATCTTTACGCTAAAGCTGTTAGTACTTTTAAGAAAGCCTCCTATTCTAAATAAGCGGTCCCCATTTTTCAGTAAACGCTCTTAAGAGTTGGGACAAACAGTCAAACTTTAGTGTCAAGAGCAAGGTATTGAGGAGAGGGCAATCCTTCATATATGGGAAAATTTTTGTTTGTTTTTCATCTAATGCCGGTAAATCTGGCTCACCCTCTATGAAATATACACCTCCCCCTCACGGAAAACTCCTCCGTGGAAACTTTACCCAACGTAAAGTTCACCCCCCCCTCCCTTAAATTCCCTCCAGACAGTTCCATCCCCCTTCCCTGTAAAATGCTTGCGGACGGCCCAGCCAAAAAAAAAAATTCACTTTAGTATTCTTTCATTTGAATAAGACTTCAATCTCTAATCAGTTTCCTCATCACTCCAAAAATGCCCCCTTCCGTGGAAATTATTTCTCGTAAATCAAAAAGCGCAGGAAAAAGCCCCGAGATAATTCTTCGGAAGATCTCCACATGAAAAATTTGGCAAAGTGAATGTAAGACAATTAAAAAGAATTTCGTATAATGATTCTGTCAAATCCCCCTGCGTAACATTTTCCCTGGAATATTCACCCCCAGAAATTTCCCTCCCCAAGTAAGATTCTCCCTATAAAAATATACACCAAGCAACCCCCCTCCCCAAAAAATGTCTGTATACTTCCCAATAACAAATACTATACGGAAACAATGGGTGAATTTGGACCTCTCCCCACGGACTGTGAGGGGTCATTTTGACCCTAAAGACATAATCATTTGATCTTTCAACTATACTGAAAAAATGACTATCTCAAAATATGGATAAGATAATTTGAGGGGGGAATGGGCGTGGGATGGGCCCGGTTGCCTTCCAATCTTTTTGGTCACTTAAAGACCATTATTTCAATATAATCATCCCTGGTAAAAAAAAAAAAAAGCATCCGTGATCTGTCTTCAGGCAAAAATAGCAAAATTCCACATTTTTGCAGACAGGAGCTTGAAAATTCTACAGTAGGGTTCCCTGATATGCTGAATCTGATTGTTTGATTTTCGGCAATTCCTTTAATTTTTGGTGGTGTTTTCCCCTATTTAAAAAATCAGGCACATTTTCCGAGGCTCGTAACTTTTGATGGGTGACACTAAACTTGATGAATTTTAAATATTTGGAATCAGTATAATAAGCCGATTCTTTCGATGTACATATTGATATTAAGATTCTGTTTTTTAGAGTTTTGGTTACTAGTCAGCCGTGTCACTCCTTACTTACAGTTCGTTATCACGAACTGTTTAAAAAAAGGTTCCTGAGTATCTATTTTCCACCGTTTAAACCTGTAGCAGCTCCGAGACAGTCACAGTTTTTGCATCCAGGGAGTTTTACCATAAGGGAACTCAGATGACCAGTAAAATTCGATTTTTTGTTTTTGACTAACCGAAACTGATGTTTTTCGTTGATTAATTAAAAAAAAACTCGCCGAAAAAGAAGTCTTTTAAAAAAAAGTAAAGGCCATATTAAACTTAAGATCAGAATAAATAGAAACATGCAATAAATAAAACTCAAAACGACCAGAAATTACTATTAAAGAACAAATGACATCCAAAACGAACAAAAATTATGTAAACAATCATAGCAAAGAAATATACAATAGGTACTAACATAAATGAATAAATAAATATTAAAACGGGCAAAACTTAGATTAAATATGGAAGTCAAGCTTGAAACGAACAAAAATCACAACAAACAAGAGTTTGGGTTTCGCCTCCTTCTCTGACTGTAAAAGTCTAAAACCTACTGTGAAATTGACGCTTTACTGAAAACTATCCTATATGTGCCTTGAACAGCCTTGGAAAGTACAAATAAAATCAAACTGAATATTTGATATATAATGATATTAATTTTTGAAGGATCATCAGTTCAGTATTTTATTTCACTGTAATTTTTATTTTCATTTCTGTGATATCTGGAAAATAAAACATTTGTAATATAATTTGTTTTTAGTGAAGCGCCAGCGACGCAGCAGGCTTGAGACTTGTACAATCAGGGAAGGGGGCAGTATCCAAACTCAAGTTTGTAGTGAACTATATTTATCTTGAAAAGTCTTGGAAAGAACTAATAAAATTAAACTGATTATTTAATATAATGATATATTAATTGCTGAAAGCTCATCAGTTCAAAATTTAATTTTGCCGTAGTGTTATTTTCAATGTTGGAATAATAACAAAAGCAAATATTTGTAATATAAATCGTTTTCACACAGGACCGGATTTAAAGCTTTGATACTTCTAGGCCCAAGCGGTTTTGCTGCTCTGTTTTTGCAAGATTTTCGGGGAATTCTCTAAAACTTCAGGGATGGTGAAAACCACAGGGCCTAGTTGGCCTATTGGTAAATCCTGGCCTGGTTTAACTGCAATTTTTATTTTATTTTCTATTTTGCAATAAGTAGGAAAAAATATTTTAATATAATTCGCTTTAGCAAATCGCCAAATACACAGTAGACCTTGTCCTTTTACTGTTAGGGAAACGGGCAGTAGCTGAACTATTGTTTGTAGTAAAGAATATAGGTTTCTTGAACAGTTTTGGAAAGAGCTAATAAGACTAAACTGAATTCTCATGACTTTTGGAATAAAATTTCGTTAAAAAGTTTTCTTAGGTGGGGGAGGGGGTCAGGCCAAAGAAGGAGGGTCAAGGGTCAGCTCACATGATTCATCACTGAAATGTTTCGGGGGAGGTGTATCAGGTCATGGAGGACCATGGGTCAGCCCCCACAAGTTTTGGAATAAAATATTGTTAGTAAGTTGTTGTTGTTTTTTTTTTTGTTGTTTTTTTGGGGGGAGGGGGAGGGTCTTTGAGGGCCAGGGGTGAGTTCCCATAATTTTGGAATGAAATATCGTTAATGATTTGTTTTTTTTTGGGGGGGGGGGCAGGGGGAGGGCCATGCAAGGAGGGCCAGGGGTCAGCTCCCTAGGTTTTGGGATAAAATATCGATAATACGGTTTTTGACTGGGGGTGGGGGTCGGGCTTATCTGATCTTCGAACTACTCTAAAAACCCTCACAAAAAACTCTTGTATGCCCCCAGGGCACAACATACAACACTTGCCCCCGGTCTCTGGTGGGTTATATTGACCCTGGAGGTTTTGTTATCTGATCTTTTGATGTATTTTAACAAAATGGATATCTATTATTTTAACAAAATGGCTAAATCGCTATTCGATCGGATGGATTTTGGGTAAGGAGGGCAGCGGGACTATTGCCCTCCGGTCCCTTTTGACTCTTAAAAAGGAAACTAGAACTTTTAATTTCCAATGGAATGAGCCCCTTTCGAAGTTTATGCGACCATTCATTCCATAAAATCTTATATAACCCAGGGGCATAATTTACAACACTTGCCTTATAATCGTTGGTCTATTTTGACAAAATTAATATCTCAAAAATTCGATGGGACGCATTCGGGGAAAAAATGGTTGAATGGTTGGTTGGGGGGAGGGGCTACTTGTCATCGGATAACTTTTGAATCTCAAAAAGGGAAACTAGCAATTTCAATTTCTAGTCATTCTACTCCCCTCTGAAGTTTACCTCTTCAATTAAAACCTTATATAACCCTGGGGCATGAGTTAGAACCTTTCCTCGGGCTCTGGTGGGGATTTTGTTGACCCCAAGGTTTTGTTTTCTGATCGTTGGACTGTTTCAAACAAAATGGCTATATAAACATTTTGATTGAGTTCATTTAACGAATAGAGAGTGTGTATGAGAGTGGGTGGGGTATATTACCTCCATTCACTTTTGACTCTTAAAAAGGTAACTAGAACTTTCAATTTAAAATCAAATGAGCCACCTCTGAAGTTTATACGACCGCCCCTTACAAAATAACTTTATATGTCCCCGGGGCATAACTTATAACACTTACCCCGGGCTTTGGGGGGTTGTATCGACCTCAGAGTTTTGTTATTTTATCTCTAAACTATCTTGAACAAAATGGCTATGTGAAAGTTTTGATTGGATGCATTTAGGGAAAAACGAGCCTTGGGGGGCTAGTTGCCCTCAAATCACTTTTGTCTCTTAAAAAGTGAACTAGAGCTTTCAATTTCACATCAAATGAGCCCCCTCCTGCCTCCTCCTTCCTTCCATAAGAACCTTATATGCCCCTGGGGCAAGATTATAACACTTGCGCCCGGGTTCGGGGGGGGGGGTGTTATCCCTGATGTTTTTGCTATATGATCTTTGGTCTATTTTGAACAAAAATTCGATTGCCTATATAAACGCTATATTTTTATATTGGTTATATAAGAAATTCAACTGAATGTATTTGGGAAAAGAAGGTTGGGAGAGGGGACTAGTTGCCATAGAATCACTTTTGAATCTTAAACAGCGAGTTAGAGCTTTCAATTTCTAATTATTTGAGTCCCCTCCAAACTTCATACGACCACCTCTTCCATAAAAACTTATATACCCCCGAAGCATAAGTTACAGCCCTTCTTCGGGCTCTAGGGAGGAGGGTTATGTTGACCCTAAATTTTATGTCATCAGATCACTGGACAATTTAAAACAAATTGGCTATCTCAAAATTTATACATTTGAGGAAAAGATGGTATTAGTGAGGGAAAGGGGGTTAGATGCCCTTCCATCACTTTTGACTAATAAAAAGGTAACTAGAACTTTGACTATACGATCAAATGAGCCACCTCTGAAATTTATACAGCCACCCCTTACATAAGAACCTGATATACCCCTATGCATAACTTAAAACCCTTGCCCCCAGGCTCTGGGGGTTGTGTCAACCTCAGAGTTTTTGTTACTTGATTTTTGAAATATTTTTCAAAAAATGGCTATCCCAAAATCTATATCGGATGGGTTTGGGGGAAAAAGGACGTTGGGGGGGGGCTATTTGCCCTACGATCTCTTTTGACTCTTGAAAAGGGAACTAGAGCTTTCAAATACGCATCAAATGAGTCCCTCTTAAGTTTATACGAACACTCCTTCCTTAAGAACCATACATGCCCCACAGGCATAACTTACAACGCCTGTCCCCCGGCCCTGGGAGGCTGTGTCGACCTCAGAGTTTTTGTTATCTGATCTTGACCTATTTTTAGCAAAATGGCTATCTCAAAATTTTTATCGGATACATTTGGAGAAAAGAGGGCAAGGGGGGCTTGTTGCCCTCCCATCACTTTTGACTCTTAAAAAGAGCAATAAAACTTCTGATTTCCAATTGAATGAGCCCACTCCAAAGTATATACGACCACCCCTTCCATATGAAGTGCCTTTGGAAAAAAAAAACAACAATAAAACATTGGAGCCTTATGGCCTTTACTATAGGCAACACTATAGCGCTGACTCTGATAATCTGCTGATGCAATCCATTTGTACGATTCTCCTTGGGTTTAAGATTTCTAAAAGGAATATTGAACAAATTACCACACAAAAAAGGGGGGGCCAACTTTAAATCACTATCCCGAAAGGCCATTGTCTGGTCAGTTATCCTCTTACGTCAGAACACCCTCAATATTTGTTTCTTGGATCTGTATTTTAGGATAGCATTAATCTTGAAGAAACAAAGAAAGAAAATATTTACACAGTACAACGAAGCGGCAATACATTGTGGCTGTAGAATTAGGAGTTGTTCGCTTCTTTGGATATATCTTGTTCTCATAGACGAGTAAGAGTTTCTCGATAGCCACAGCCTTATAGAAGGTTTAGAGAAAAGGGTTAAAGTAAAAATACGGTCCACTCAGAAATGATAGCAAAAACAGAAATCTTTCAATCCATTTATGGGATTGCTCTGTCATTCCCTCTGTATCTACCACTGTTTTTGATCTATCAAAATCATCTGCTGAGATTGCTGTATGCTGCGTCGTTTGTCTTACAATGTTACTGATACAAATTAGATATTAAAAGTGGTAAAGGTTTGCTGATAAGGAAATTTAGTATAGATTAGTATACTATTTTGTCTTCAATAGCAATCTTCAATTAACCAATGTTTCAAGTTTTACTAAAACTTCAGCAACCTGTTCCTCTTGAAGACCTTTTTTTTAGGAAGTCCATTGCCCTCTCTGCTAAGGCATCTAAAGTAAATAGATTGTCACCTCCAACGAGAGTTCTGAAATCTTCTTTGTTTAGTCGACGTGAGATTTGATTAAAATTTTAGAGGACAGCCAATTATGTAGCTGTTAAGGATTACAAAAATGGGCAGTCTCTCTGAGGGTCAATTGTTTTTCATCTTTTCTGATGTTTCTTTTTAACCAAAACCTCTGATTGTATGTGCCAGAATAATTTCGTCAAAGCAGAGGGTTAATAGGACTAGGGAGAAAAATTCATGACCTTTGCGAAAAAAGTCTTTGCAAAAACAAAAAACCTATATAAAAATCCAAAAAAAAAAAAATGCATATTATACGTTATATAGTTTTTCTTATGTTACAAAGAGAAAGAAACTTTCGTATCGTGTAGCCACTATGGAATTTCTTTGAATAATAAAACGAAAAAATGAACATATAATTTAAAATTCGGTATCCATCTCGAAGCTTCATTTGAAGGGCTTCTAACCGTTCCACTTTGAAGCATTTCAAAATGCTTCTTTTGCTCCATTTTTTTAGTTTTCTGTACCACATTCCCCATATGTATATCAATTTTTTACTGAGGATCTCGGCTACTTTTTCTGTGGCTCTATTCTGTGCCTTCTCAGTTATTTTTCTTGGAATTGTCCTTGACGAGAGTTCCGAGACTACTCTTTCTGTCACCCTTGTTAATGCTTTTCATTTTATTAACTTAGAATAAAAAAAGATCCTCCTGAGATTTTGCTAGCGTAAACGGCGTCAATACGACATTTCAGTTGCTGAAACGCCAATTCGAATAATAAGGGAGACCAAATTAATGAACTAGACTTCAATTATTCACTATTTTTTAAAGTGGATTATTTCTTCTGGGAATCTAGTTCACTTTCCTTGCAGTCTCGGCTCCATTTTGTGCATTCTTAAAGTTATCTTTGAGAAATCTTAGTGATAATTTTTATATTATCTACTCCATTTTTGCAATTCTTAGCGCAGCATTTTTTATAAGCAAATGGTTTTTATTCTAAAAACTTTCTGGAAATCTTGGCCATTTTTCTTGTAATTTCGGTACAAGTTTATGCATTCTCAAAGAAAAGAACTTTGGCCTTGACAAAATTTCGGTATTTCAGGGAGACCGGGTTTTTGTGAAAATCTACATTCTTAATTGGTCATTCTCGGCTCAAAGCCTCAGGTTAACAAAATTGTCTGGTTGACAAAAGAAGCAATGTCAACTCCATTTTTCGTCAATGTATCGATGACAGTTGATACATTCTTAGCTCCTCTTTGTCTAATTTTGACACAGAAAGAATGCCATAGAGCCATATTATAATCATTAGTGTAGATAAACAAAATTACCTGTGACAAAAGCACCAATGCTTTGATGGTGTGATTTGACTTTTTGATGGTGTTTTCCCCTGTTTTGAAAATCAGGCAAATTTTTGTAGGCTCGTAACAATGGGTGAGCATCATTAAATTTAATAAATTATATATATTTGGAATTAACATAAAAAGTGACTTCTTTTGATAAAATAATTGTTATTAAAATTTTGGCTACTTTAAAATTTTGCTTTTAGAATTTTGGTTACTTATTGCGTCAACTCGTTCCTTACTTATGGTTTTGTAAAATTTCGTTTCTTTTACAGCTTTGCAAAAGTTTTCATTTAATGCTCATTCTCTCAGAAATAAGCAAGGCTGAATTGTTTGTACAATATTGGTAGTTAATTGCCGTGACGCGACGTAATGAACATAATATATTCTTGTTGGGTTAGTAAGAGTAAGTCATCGGTACGAAAGAAGCTGACACGTATATCCAAATGAGAAGGCTGTAATTAGAGGCTAGTACCAATAGGCTAAAACCATAAGGAAAGCCTCTGAATTGGGATTTCTCCCGATAGTTAATACCACGCTTTTTTACAACTTGTGCTGCTTCTAACTACCACGCAATGCAGGTGGGCTGGACCAGGGGTATGTGCACATGAGTATAACCAAGCAGAAACTATACCATGAGGTGAAACCCTTTAGAACTCCGATATCGTAGCTTCTTGCTATGTTTCCTCCCGAGGAATACCAAAACTAAAACTAAAGTGCAATTTTCTGGGATTATATCAAATTGTGATTTTATGATATCTTTCACCCCCACTTGAAAATAGTTTAAGAAGTACACAGTGATACGAAACCAAGGAATTTTTAAAGTCGTATATCAAACAGTTCATGGTAACGAACTGTTAGTAAGCAGCAACTCGGCTCAATAGTAACTGAAATTCTAAGGAACGGAATTTTGATATCAATAGATACATCAAAAGAATCAACTTATTATGCTGGTTCAAAATATATAATAAAAACATCAAGTTGAATGTTTCCCATCAACAGTTACGAGCCTGAGAAAATTTGCCTGATTTTTGAACTAGGGAATAAACACCTCATATGTCAAGAAACCTAAATGAAAAATCACACCATCAGATTCATCATATCAGAGAACCCTATTGGAGAGGTTTCAAGCCCCATTGTCCAAAATTAAGAGAAAACAGTCAAAACCAAATAAGTATTGGTATTGAGGGCATGCAAGGCCACAATTATCAATCAAAAATGAGAAACAAAATAATATAGTGCCCAATACAAATAAGAATTCCATAAGACAACGTAGATTATAAGAAACAAGAGGTGATTGAACCCAATGAGATAAAATAAATTGCCAAATATTATCATAAGTGCTGATAAGAACAAAATGTCTATTTTTATTTCTAAGAAAAGTTTAAAGGACCCACGAAGCATTATAGATTTCTCAATGAAATCATATTGCACACAAATCACTGCTAATAAATTATTAAAAACAATAAGACTGATTTAGAATGCTTTATAACTTCAAGTGGGGACCGAAAACCCTGTAATCCATGGCAGAAGCTATAGAAGTGGAAATACAGCATGCTAAGGTTCATCAAGAAAATTCAGGGTATTCAAGTTGAGAGTCTATTTGACACATCATTCATCAATACTTTCATTTATTAGGTCTTTAGCAATGGGAAATTAACTAAAAAACGGGTGTGTTTTTCCTCTTTGTCAAGTCTAGTCCACAACTTTTTATCAGCTTCCAGTATTACTGGTGCAAATGTCGGTTAAAATTACCAAAAAACATTGGCTCGCTTAAAATTGGCTCATAATAGAATTGGCTCGTTTAAAATTGGCTCATAATAGAATTGGCTCTTTTAAAATTGGTTCATAATAGAATTGGCTCGTTTAAAATTGGCTCATAATAGAATTGGCTCGATTAAAATTGGCTCATAATAGAATTGGCTCGTTTAAAATTGGCTCATAATAGAATTGGCTCGTTTAAAATTGGTTCATAGTAGAATTGGCTCGTTTAAAATTGGCTCATAACAGAATTGGCTCGTTTAAAATTGGCTCATAATAGAGTTGGCTCGTTTAAAATTGGCTCATAATAGTTTTAATTACTTATCAGTCATTAAAACTTGCTTTTATTTCTTTGACTTGTGCATTCCTAATAAGAACCTGCAAAAAAATGTTTATAGGTTGTGGCCATTTCAGTTTGTAGCATGACTGTGGCAGTTTATATTTCAATTTTTGTTGCATGATCTTCAACTCAAAAACTCACGCTTTGCCCTGTAATCAGTTGTAAGAGTTCTCAATCTTAGCTCTAGAAATTTCTTTGATAATTGGCGGGTTAAATTAACGAAATTGGATGCTTTAGTCTTGGAAAGTAGAAAAAGTTTCGTCACAAGTCCCTAATTTAAACAGAAGTTCTAGTGAGGCTAGTTTCTAGGAAAAGGAAAGGCTAACCCCTGTTTGGTATGCAAGTGGATTCTATCTAGGAAAATTTACTAAATTACCGGCTATGGATGGAGGCATGATATGGAATACAAAACCGAGACTTTTAAGACTACTTATAGTATTTTATGATCAACTGCTTAATCTGAAATATTACTTTATGCCCATTTTAGCTGGTTTTGAAGTGATAGCTGCAACCCAGTAAACAACGAACCGCGGCCCATAGTAAAAAATATTTTTAAACTAAAAATGCAGATCTCTCTCAATGCAGAAACAGTTTATTTGTAATCCACAAAATTTGACGCTAATTTTCTCTTACTCTGTGAAAACCACATTAAAGTAATTAGAAACGCCCACGAAAAAAAATATTTCAGATGGATTTCTTTCCAGAAACTCAAAAACTTAAATATTTGAAATCAAAAGAGACAAGAATTTGTTAACCTCATCATATTTCATCGTTAAATGAGACTATTTTATTTCAAAATTGAAAGCAGGGCTTTCACTCCTTTTTCTTATCAAGGGTGCCTACCCCTCTCAAAATAAATGACATGAGTGATGTGAGTTACTAGCAATCAACGAAATCTAAATAAGTGACTAATTTCTAGGGTTTTGAAAAGAAAAGATTTTTTTTTTTCTTACTAAGGGTTGGCTACAAAGTAGGCAATGCTTCTATATAGTGTTCGAACAATCTTTGGTTCCATATTTGGGTTCCAGATGGACGGAAGAGAGTTGTTAATTTGTAGACATTTTGAGTGCAACTAACCTTGCTCTAAACCTAATATTTCCAGCATCTCAGTTTTGTTTACCCCTCTAGAGTTTCAGAGGATAAATAATAGCAGTGTACATAAAAAATAGGGAAAGGATTTAAGGTTTACTAAATAAAGCTATTGGCCGTACACGACTGCAAAAAGCGAACTATGCTTTTGAAATACTTAACAGAAAATTTAAAGTGGTAATAATCACCGAGTTAACCCCAAATTATACATGAAATGTGGAAAAATGTTACATTGTTTAATACGTAAAAGTAGGTTTTACATGAAATCAGATAGTGAAACATACTCCTCATATACAGAAGAAATCTTTACTTCTGGAAATGGATATGCAAGAGAAGAGGAATACAAGAGAACTGTAAAAGAAAATAGAAGACTTATAATCATGAAATACTAAACATAAGATTTGAAGTAGTGACAGTCTGATGATGTGATCTGCACTCTTAAAGTACCAAACAAACGAAGTTTACTCACCAAAGGAATATCATAAGAGAACAAAAACAGAAGAAAGGTACAAAAAAGGATAACTACTACTACTAGTACTAACAACTCACTGCAGCACCAAGCCACCTGAGGCCAACGCGGCTACGCAAACTCCTTCTCCATCCCAATTTATTCAAAGCCTCTTTCATTACACCCTCCCAATAAGTTCCTATTTCCTTAAATTTTTCTTTACAAAATCCTCCCACCCCATTCGGGAACTACCTGCTTTTCTTCTGGCCCAGACAGTTGGCCGACATGGACAATCTTTGACAATCTGTCATCCTTCATTTGCAGAACATGTCCTAACCATCTCATCCTTTCTCTCATTATAGTCCTAGAAAATGGGACTGAACCACATTTTTGGGTAGAGTTCACTATTTGAGATAATCATACTCCTGGCTATTTCAACTGGAACTTTGCTCCTGAAACGACTATACAGGAGAACAGAAGAAATTATACAGGAAACAGGAAGGTTATAATTACAACATACAGAACGGAAGATTTAAAGTAGTGATAAATCAGAGAATGAACTCTACTCCTGACATACTGAACAGAAGAATTTAAAGTAGCAGTAAAAAAACAGGAAATAACTTGACTGTAATACTTCGGAAGATAATAAGGAAACAACTAGAACCGGATACTTTTGAAAACACTAAAAAAACAACAGTAGGTTTGAGACTTACCTATTAGTGCAATAACTACAACTGAGAAATAAAAAGCTCCTGCAAATTTCCATTGAGGTCCAGCCTTGTGAGGCTTACTTTCTATTAAAACTGTTTTCACTATTTCATAATCCGTTTCTGTCATGTTATATTGACGCATTAATCTGTTTTTTGTCTCTAGAAAAAAGTAAATTAATTAGACACACGTATATATATACATATATAATATAGATATATATATATATATATATATATATATATATATATATATATATATATATATATATATATATATATATATATATATATATATATATATATATATATATATATATATATATATATATATATATATATATATATATATATATATATATATATATATATATATATATATATATATATATATATATATATATATATATATATATATATATATATATATATATATATATATATATATATATATATATATATATATATATATATATATATATATATATATATATATATATATATATTAAAGCATTTAATATTAATTTGATTATTAAAGCAAGTCCAATTTCTAACACCGATTTCTACTAAACTTCAAACTTTTGGTTTTCTTTTTTAAGGTTTTCGAACTGTTGTAAGCCCCTGTTAAAATATATACAAATGTTTTCGCAATTACCAGTTTTTTGCTCCTTATGCAATTTAATGTCTTTTCATACTGTATCTTTTCAAAACAATTTGATTATTAAAGCAAGTCCCATTTCTAACAACGATTTCTACTAAGCTTCAAACTTTTGGTTTTCTTTTTTAAGGTTTTCGAACTGTTGTTAGCCCCTGTTAAAATATATACAAATGTTTTTGCAATTAGCAGTTCTTTGCTCTTTATGCAATTTAATGTCTTTTCATACTGTATCTTTTCAAAGCAATTTGATTATTAAATTAAGTCCAATTTCTAACACCGATTTCTACTAAACTTCAAACTTTTGGTTTTCTTTTTTAAGGTTTTCGAACTGTTGTAAGCCCCTGTTAAAATATATACAAATGTTTTTGCAAATAGCAGTTTTTTGCTCTTTATGCAATTTAATGGCTTTTCATACTGTATCTTTTCAAAGCAATTTGATTATTAAAGCAAGTCTAATTTCTAACACCGATTTCTACTAAACTTCAAACTTTTGGTTTTCTTTTTTAAGGTTTTCGAACTTTTGTAAGCCCCTGTTAAAATATATACAAATGTTTTTGCAATTAGCAGTTTTTTGCTCTTTATGCAATTTAATGTCTTTTCATACTGTATCTTTTCAAAGCAATTTGATTATTAAAGTAAGTCCAATTTCTAACACTGATTTCTACTAAACTTCAAACTTTTGGTTTTCTTTTTTAAGGTTTTCGAACTGTTGTAAGCCCCTGTTAAAATATATACAAATATTTTTGCAAATAGCAGTTTTTTGCTCTTTATGCAATTTAATGTATTTTCATACTGTATCTTTTCAAAGCAATTTGATTATTAAAGCAAGTCCAATTTCTAACACCGATTTCTACTAAACTTCAAACTTTTGGTTTTCTTTTTTAAGTTTTCGAACTGTTGTAAGCCCCTGTTAAAATATATACAAATGTTTTTGCAATTAGCAGTTTTTTGCTCTTTATACAATTTAATGTCTTTTCATATTGTGTCTTTTCAAAGCAATTTGATTTTGCAGCAAGTCCAATTTCTAACACCGATTTCTACTAAATTTCAAACTTTTGGTTTTCTTTTTTAAGGTTTTCCTTACTAACACTGATTTCTACTAAACTTCAAACTTTTGGTTTTCTTTTTTAAGGTTTTCGAACTGTTGTAAGCCCCTGTTAAAATATATACAAATGTTTTTGCAATTAGCAGTTTTTTGCTCTTTATGCAATTTAATGTCTTTTCATACTGTATCTTTTCAAAGCAATTTGATTATTAAAGTAAGTTCAATTTCTAACACCGATTTCAACTAAACTTCAAACTTTTGGTTTTCTTTTTTAAGGTTTTCGAACTGTTGTAAGCCCCTTTTAAAATATATACCAATGTTTTTGCAATTAGCAGTTTTTTGCTCTTTATGCAATTTAATGTCTTTTCATACTGTATCTTTTCAAAGAAACTTTATTATTAAAGTAAGTCCAATTTCTAACACCGATTTCTACTAAACTTCAAACTTTTGGTTTTCTTTTTTAAGGTTTTCGAACTGTTGTAAGCCCCTGTTAAAATATATACAAATGTTTTTGCAAATAGCAGTTTTTGCTCTTTATGCAATTTAATGTCTTTTCATACTGTATCTTTTCAAAGCAATTTTATTATTAAAGCAAGTCCAATTTCTAAGACCGATTTCTACTAAACTTCAAACTTTTGGTTTTCTTTTTTAAGGTTTTCGAACTGTTGTAAGCCCCTGTTAAAATATATACAAATGTTTTTGCAATTAGCAGTTTTTTGCTCTTTATGCAATTTAATGTCTTATCATAGGGTCGGTCGAAAACAGGATCAGTCGCTTTGTGACATGTTTGAAATAGGTTTGATGCGGCCTGGCTGCTTCAAAACAAAAATGACTTCTTGTCTAAAAAGGACATGTTTAAGAGCTGACATCACATGACTTGTTTTTTTTTCTTAAATAATACAAAGGTGATGACATGCCAATTCTAAACCAAAAAGGACTATATCAAACTGTGGCACGTATAGGCACTATGTCAAAAAACTAGTTTTTGTTCTATAAGCTAATATGAAACCAATGGCAAAAGTTCATTTGCATTGAATAATTATGGGTCTGCTGGAATTCAGGGGTAGAGTAAGTACTTCGAAATAAAGATGGCAGTGAGAGATAAACCCCTTTTTAAAAAAGGGATGTCTTTTCAACTTAGGATTTATAAATACCTACTTCTAAGGTGCAGAATGTACAAAAATAAAAGTAGACATTTTATTTGCAAATTTATTTGTTTCTTTTATGTATAAATTATATTTTTTGGAAGGAGATTCTATAAAACATTTAGTTAAAAATTTTTGATGGTTTTCGTTCAAATAAGAAATTTTGTTTATCACTGGTTTCATATCAAGTGGGACTCTTGTTAAAACGGATTTAAATGGCCATATGCATTGAAAAGGGGTGATTCTAGCCCTCTAAATAGCTCCCTCTGGAGCTATTGTTTTATCCTTATATCCTTTTACTCTATACCTTCATCTCTGCTTCTACTTAGCCTTTTGTGTCATTCCTATCTAGTATTCATTGACATAGAAAAAAAAATACAAGAAACGTTGAATCGATCAATACTATATTTTAAATAAGAGATTATCTTATAAAATACATGGTTGTTTCTTCTTCCACTGTCAAATCCATAGACACTTTGAGTGTTTTCTTTGTCGTTGTCGGGTAAACTTCGAAAGGTTAAATTTTCGTTGTTTTTTTTTCTTCTTTATTTTTTGTTTAGCACTGAGGGCGACTTGAGGGAGGTCCTTGTAGAAATATTTGCTTGTTTCTTCGTCATCATGGCTTGCCACTGGCTGACAAAATCCTTGTTTTCTCACCTGTTTTGATTTTATTTTTCATTTTATTATTTTCTTTCCTCTCTTATTTTCATATGCCAATTTTCGCCAGTGTGGTCTTAGAACGTATTTAAATATCAAGTATTTCGTTTTAGTTATCTTTACGGAAAGAGCGACTCGGTCCAACAACAATCAAAATAAAAAATAAAATTTGTTCCTCAAAATCTACGGGCCTGATTCAATTAACCTGATTTTTTACAAATGAGGAAACAGCATCGAAATGTAAAGCACTTTAATATTCAGCATATTAGAGAGCGTCAGTGTATAAGTTTTTAACTCCTATTTTCTATCTAAAATCTTGAATTGTGTACTTTTTACTAGAAGAGATACGAGTTTATATGTTTCGTTCCCCATGCCCAATTGTAGCAAACCAAACCTAGAAGATTAGAAGAGTGCTTGTTTGATCGTGAATCACAAATATTAGTGACCTTTGAGAATAACCAAAGATTGGAGGGTAGCTAGCAATTGTTCCACGCCTCTTTTTACCCATATAATGACAGATCAAAATTTGGCATTAACAATTTTATTCAATCAGTAGACAGTTCCAATAATTTATCTTTTGGAAGGAAATGATCCCTTATAGTCCCAGAAGAAGGAACTACAAGTTACGCAGTTTGTCCACCGTTCACATATAGTATTTCTTATTGCAGAATATGAAATAAATTATAATGGGAAGCGGTATTTTTTTGTGGGAAGGGGGTCCTTGAGCTGTATGAATACCTTCCGGGAGAATAATTTTGCATGGTAAGATTCAGGGAAATTTCTGTGGCAAATTTTATACAGAAAGCGGGATAGGATTTCTTGTCAAAATTTGAAAAACAATCAGAAATTCCATTTATAAAACCAAGTTTTAAGCTTAAGAGAAACAAGAAAAATACCTTATGGTAATTTATCGAGAAAATAAGTTTAATTCCATATAATTAAAAATAATTAATTGTAAGAACTTTTTCTTCTTTCTAATCCCTTCTATATGTACGCACCAATACGAAATATTGTGGTTGGATTACTACTTTGTAAAATTTTAGGAAGCAGCAAAACAATCCCATGTAAGTAAATTTCCCTTAAATCAGAGAGCACCGAGCACTTTCGGAGAAAATGGTCCAAATCTTCGTCCTCATCCCTACAAAGAGGAAACACATACCGACCAACAGGATGTACTATCCTCCTGTCGAACGCCATTTTCCAGCTCTGGATTGGAAGGTAATTCACCCTAAGCTGAATCCATCGATATAAGATCATAGACGGTAAATTAAATTTAAAATAAATTCCCTCTTCAAATCTATGTTTAACCTGATTCTAATGATTCAATGTAGCAGAATTTAAAACCAGCCCTTGCCAATACTGAATTTCTTGACCCTCTAAGATAAATCGTACCTGGCTTACTAAATTTGTTGGTAGATCACGGGAACCAAGACCGTCATTCCATGAGTAAGGCATTCCCACTCTTTCTAGTAATGAGCTAATTTGGGATGGCAACGACGTTTTCGAACCATAACTCAACATCTGATAATAAGCAGCTCTTACTAGTCTATCTTCATTACACCTAATGAGCTTCAACCAAAATCTAAGCATCACATTAGACCTACGTAGTTTTAACGAAAACAGGCCCATATCACCTTTCAGAATCTGTGAATGAGTTGTCTCAAAAAAAGCCTATGCTATGCTTTACCCCCCCCCCCACCCCAAATGTGTAAATATGTAGCCCAATTTTGTTTCTAAACTAATATATTTTTTTACCAATTTGTTTTATTTCATTATAATTAACGACACTCCACTTCTCGCGTGTGTACCTAGATTCTAAACAAGTACCGTTGTTTCTTATGAAAAAGAAAGCACGAACATGACAGCTGACAGTTAAAATTCGGGATTTGCAGGTTGCACAACATATCTTCAAAGTTTTCCAATAACAAATCCTATCTGTAAGCAGTGGACAAATTATAAACTTAAAAAGGCCCTTAAACTTCTACAATAGAATCCTGTGAGTATTCTGCAGTTAGGGAGGGAGGGGGATATCCCAAATGGTGCATTTTAATGCCAAAACATCATAGTTCTAATTGAACCATCAGATAAATACAGAATTAGTTCTAAAGGAGAGACAAGGGGATTACGGAAGTGAAAATTAATGTATAATCTCCCGGGTCATAACCATAATTTTTATTTGGGGGGGGGGACAAAAGAAACTTTCAAAAATGTATCTGGATTGCTTTTTGGTCTGCTTTCTGGGAATATTTCTGGTCTACGCTGCTATCATGAAATTAGAGTATCATTAAATCCAAAAATGAGCAGGATCTATTATATATGGAAGGGGGACTGCCCTTCGTCATCTGCAACTCCACCTTGTGATCACTGATACTCTGGAGGATGCTGA